>NW_010514000.1:7241-17163 GCF_000687285.1 Phaethon lepturus
ACAGCGCCGGCGCTGCTGAGGTTCTGAGATCTGCCTGTACTTCAGTGCCGCCCAACAGTGCGGGGTCATCACTGCAACCGAGGTGCCTGGCTTGCCTCTTAACACGTAGCACAGACATGTTCCACAAGCACTCTTCCCCCCCAAATTTCTTTTGTAACTCATTGCAGATGGACTGTGGCTACTGCTTTTTTGAAAATCAGAAGTCGGTAATTTAAACAAAATTGATTAAACCTTTTTTTTTTTTTTTGCTTTTAAACCATCAGACTTCTCACAGCTGGTAACTCCACAGCTGGTATTTTGGTTTTTACGGGACACGTGATGTAGTTATGAAAGCTTTGACAGGCAGCTGTGAAGGAGATGTAAGGAAGGAGAGCTGAACTCTCAGCCCTAATGCAGGGACTAGTTTTCACACCTCCACAGGTGGGATAAGTGCTTGTGCCTCTCTGGAGATCTGTGACTACTGACCTTGGAGAATTCCAGCAAGAGTCGTTTGTGAATTTAATATGAGCAGCAAGTTTGGAAACCTGCCTCTCTGCACTCGTGAGCCATCACCCTGGTTCAGAGCACAGAAAACAGACTGTCCCTGCCCAGTGAAAGCTGAGGGAAGCCTGGAACCAGCCCATGCAGAATTGGAGTGGGATTTTGCTATCGCTACAGGGCGGAATGAAGAGCACCCATTTTCGGACAAGCGGCTTTGTCTTGCACTTGTCAGCACAGGTTCGTGCCAGTATCGGGACAAAGAAAAGGGCACCAATGCGAAAGTGAAAGAGGGGCGAAAGACAGAGGCTAGACTTAAGCAAGGAGAGATGCTGACAAGCAGACAGAAAACAGGACACTTTGAGGTCACATGCTAATTTACATTCAGAAACAGCTTCCAGTTTCAGCCTCAGGATCAACTGCTATTTTTCCCACCTATTATCCTCTCGAACGTCCTTGCACCAAGAGGAAGCGACCTGTTCGTGCCTGCCCTTGGACACACTGCTCTGCGGACCGAGGGGCGACAGCCCCGCAGAGGCTGCATCGCGGGCGCGTCTCCGACGCCACCACCCCCGGCACATCCCAGCGGAGCCCTGCACGCTCCCAAAGATGGCTCCCTGCGCCTCCGACAGCGTCCCGAAAGCAGCACAATCACCCAGCCAGAGCATTCCATCCATTAGTAAAACTGAGGACACTGAGCAAATTATATCCCTGGAAAAAACCAACCCTTACGTTTAAAGTAAACATCATAATAAAATGGACGGGCTCCACAGGATTTTCAAGAGTTTCAAGCAGGCAAAACACTGAAGTGCTTGAAATGGTTTTCTCTCTGTTACTGTCATTCGCCAGTAACAGCTCAATCAGAGCAGCTTCTCCTGGGGAAAAAGGGTGGAGGAGCCTGGAGTAGAAAGGGCAGATTTTAAGGAAGAGTCGAACCCGACAGCAGCTGTAAGCAACCCAGAACTAGGACAGAAAACGCCGTCGCTGGGGTCTTCATTATACCCCACCTCACTGCTTACCATCCACCCTCCCACCTGGGGGGTGTTAATTAGCAGGACACCTCAGCGTCCTGATGACCTGGCGCTGGCCCGGGGTGGAGCGAGAAGGGCACAGTGCTGCTGCCCAGCCGCCGTCAGCGTTTGTTGCAGCATGAGGGAGCAGATGCTAAAACTCTGCATCTAAAATGATGCGTTTTAACCTTCTTTGCATTGTTTTTTTTATCCACCACTTATTCCTGCTACCGTCTTAGTTCTTGAATGGAGGTCTAAAACGTGCTAAGACATAACATGAGGTTTGAAACAAAGTGAACAGGGTAGATAATAATTGCTATTTGTGAACGTGCTAGGCATTAATTAGGAAGCTTCATGCAAGATGTATGAAGAAATGTAAACATTTTAGGAAAGTGACTGTAGTGATCAGAACAGGATCAGAAGAGAAAAAAAATAGTCTGAAAACACCCTAAAAATCCAGGACTGTAGAAAAGCATATAAGCTGAAATGCGGTCCAAAAATAAAGATGGGTCTACAACACCATCAGCATTTCCTGACCAGCCAGAAAAGCTGTGCCAAGAAGCTGGAATTTGTGAGACTAACATATAGCAGAAAGGGAGCAGGAGTGAAAAATGGAAAAGAAAAAAAGAAAAAGCAAAAGAAAATGAGCTTCAAGTGGAAAAGAACATCTCAGCTGGAGAGATCCTTTCCAGCCCTGCCCAGGGAAGATGTGTTGGAGGAAAAGAGTTGGTTTCCAGAAGCTGAGGACAACCAGCTTAAATTCCGCAAGTTGAGGCAAGGCCTTTCACCAACACCCATACATTCTTTACATATAAAGATAGCAGTCGTTTAATTTGGGACGGAAAACAGGCTGATGGAGAAAAACCTTCTACGTAGGACTGAAAATGACACCCTAGATAACGATTCAAATAAATCCCACCATTAAAGTCAGCTCCCTTTGTAGCTGCAGCAGCGGCTGACCGATAGCAGAGGGGCCGTCAGTGCTGGCGAACAGAGGAGACACGGGTGACCGCGGGCTGAGGGGACACCGCCAGACAGGCCACCCCAGCTACCTCGCAGTGCTCCGTAACCCTGCAATCACCTGCAGTTACGCCTACGGCAGCGCGCTGCTGAAACGCAAACTAAGTGACATTTTTTTAATTGCATGTATTACTATACCAGTGCAGGAAAAAACAAAAAAGGACTCAAATAAGAAACTAATGGGATATAGTAATGATCTTACTGAAAATGTATCCATGTTTTTGCTAACAATTAATGGTTTATCCTGAAACACTCAGATTCATTTATGTTTCAAAGATCTCATTGCTGCAGTTCTGCCGCCTCAGTTTTTGCCATCTTTTAAATGGGTGCCGGAAAGCAAAAACCAAGTGGTTTAATACCATAATGTCCTAGAGTGTTCTACCTTGACCTTAGCATCTGAGTAACAGTCCTGAGAAAATTGCCAAGATCATGACTGGTGCAGTTACCCGAATGGTGCAAAACATTGGACCAAGTGGTGAGCCTGGTGGGAGTTGGCCAGAAGGAACCAAGACCTTTTTTCAGTGGGATGCTCATAGAGCACCTTCACCTTCCCCATTTTACAGAACTGCTGAAAACACAGAAGTTAATAACAAAAAAATATGACGTGTAAGGGTAGGGGAAGAGCACACTTCAACCTGCAGTATATGAAGCGCTTGCCAACGTATGGGGCTGATCCTTGGCTCATGTGAGTTGCCACAGCTACATGAAAATCTAGGGACTTACGGCATACTGTACCAGCTAAATATTCTCTGTTGGCAAACATTTCACAAATCCTCATCTCTGTTGAGGGCTGAAACAAAACTCTTCTTCCACCCCCAGTAAACAGCTTGGTGGAAGCAAAGTTCTCAGAGCCCATGAGATCAGCCTCCCTCAAGCGGTTCTGCCTCCCCCATACACATGGCATAAGACAGAGCATGTCAGAAGGCAGAGACAAAATAAACGGTCGGAGCTGTGCTGATGACAGAAACAAAGCTCATTCTGCACTTTAACATATTTTCCTTCCGCAGTTCTCCATCCGTAATTTTTATAAACTCTGCAAATTCCTAATTATGCCTTCTAAAATAAAATCTCCCTGCCTCTAGCAGTTTTACAGCTGAGAACAGGCAGAAGTCCACCTGCAGCCTGTCCACTCTTACCTGATAATTCAATAAACTACACAGAATACCACTTGCCCCACAATACAAACCTCATAGGAATAAAACACTAGAATTTGAAAGTTACAGAAACTTGAATTACAAATATTGAAATTGTACTCATCTCTTTAGGTTATCTCCCTTTAAAAAGGTGCCTGAAAAGGCTATCAAATGCTATCCCATCTTAGTGTACTGCTCAAGAGAACACGTGTACATGGTGCAAGGAAGGAATAATTGCATTACCCTGTAAAGACGCTGGGTGGTCTCTCAATAATGTATGACTGCTCCTTGACTAGCCAGAAAATACAAGCTGAAACCTTTTTCTGGCAGATATGCGCAGGGATGCATCCCAGGCTGAGTCACTGCTGTACTTATCAGACCCAGTGATGGCTCCATTTAGCTTTAGCCGAGATGAGAAACGCGTTGCAATAAGAAACTGCCCAGAACAGAGCAGGATTGCGCTCCGCAAGACAGCTATGGCCAAACAGCACCAGCAGCATCTTATCAACAATATCCTTTCCCCAGTCATTCAAATCCAGATCCACTGACTTCAGCAGCACGCTGCGACCGCTTTCGTTCCTCCTGGACCTTCAGAGAGGACACTCTGAGTATGGGTCCTCCAGCCGCGACACAATTCTTTAAGTGCCAAGAGGTTACACCTGCACCAGCCCCCGAAGACAGAAGGGCTGCACAAGGACCATTACAGGGACTAGGCTGAAGAGAGGCATTTTAAAGCTCTTCACCGGTACATTTATGTCACGTAACTGGGGACATAGCTTGGTGATTTGAAAGAGAACCCTGCATCTCAGCACAGAACAAGTCAGCAGGGCAGGCAGGTAGAAATGACAAAAACAGATTTTTACCAGCATGGAAACTGAGGGCAAGAACAGGGGAGATCCCATATCATGATTTATTCTGACGCCCATGAATGACAGAGGATATTTGCCTACCGCAACCCACTGATACAGATGCTCTGGGTGGCCTCACAGCCGTCTGCGGTCAGCAGGCTGGCTGTTCTCACGTTGACGAGGCTTTGGGTGCAAGGTGGGGCTGAGCAAGCAGACTGTGCTTAGTCCGTGGTAAAACAGAGAAGAGCCCTTAACCCGCAGCACGAACACCCGACCCTCCAACGGGCACTCGGTCATGGTGGCAGCCCGCAGGGAAGAGACGCCAGTGGAGGGGAGCACTGGTCCATTTGGGCAGCCGGCGCATTACAGAGCACTTTGCTTTGTGGGACTATTTACTCGCTGTCAGTGTGTGGCACATACTTAAGGGGAAAAAAGGCTCTGCAAAGGTTTAAGGCAGCAGACAAACCCTTTTCCTTTCCCAGCTTTTCAGTTTCTGGAGGCTTATGCGTTCCAGGGCGCAGAAGTACTGAAGCTCACATCCAAAATCCCTGCACCCAGTTCTGGCCCTGAGATGTTAGTAGCCCATGTGACTTCGGAGGCCAGCCGGTGGCCGGGAGGAGAGCTCCACGGGGCTGCTGGAAGTGCGACCCGGCCAGCTGAAGGCACACGACCTTCACTGCTGCCCCACGTCGGCACCGTGCATCGCAGCCCGCTCAGTTTCAGCTTACCTGTTCCACAAGCATTTTGGTTGCAGGCTGCCTCTGATCTTGCCTTTGCGACGAAGAGGAGGGTGTGATCAAGTCCAAGGACTTCGCTGTGTGCTCTGGTCAAACAATGGGCCGCGATCCTTGCGTTAACCACAGTTGAAGCTGAGGGAACAAAACAGGCTGCTTCCCCCCAAAGGGTACAGGGGTCTGTATATACTCACAGATTTATCTACCTTAAAATATATCTATATATATGTACACGTATACACATTTATACAAAAACAGGCACTTATGCAGAGAAAGCTTCTGTCGTGCTTCATAAAGGTAATCAGAGGTAACGAGGGCACAGCTTGTAACTGGAGATCCTGGAACGAGGAGGAAACAGAACTAGAGAGGGTAAAATGGATTTGCCTTAGAGTTGTCTGGTATCACCAGGATCATTTCAGTTGTTCCATCATAATATATTCAGATAGCAGAACAATCATATATTTGTTCAAGAAAAAAGGTTTAAAAAAAAACAGAAGTGAAAGTCAACCAAGAAGTGAGCAAATGGGAGTTTGTTTAAACAACTCAGCAAGAGAAGTGACACAACGCAGTTGCAAGGAGAACTATCCATTTTATTTAATGGTAACCAGCTGCATAAAAGGAAAACAGATTGTTAACTTTTCTAACTTCATAGGAAAAATGTCAGCACTAGACCTACCAGGTGTGAGCCCAAGGTCTTCCCTAAAAGGTTTTAAAAAAAACAGAAGTGAAAGTCAACAAAGAAGTGAGCAAATGGAGTTTGTTTAAACAACTCAGCAAGAGAAGTGACACAACGCAGTTGCAAGGAGAACTATCCATTTTATTTAATGGTAACCAGCTGCATAAAAGGAAAACAGATTGTTAACTTTTCTAACTTCATAGGAAAAATGTCAGCACTAGACCTACCAGGTGTGAGCCCAAGGTCTTCCCTGCAGCACCATCTGCACTCAGAGCAGAATATACTCTATGTCCTCAGAATCTGGAAGTTAATCGTTACACTGAGCTATTATTTCACGGAATTTTTGACTCATTAGTATCTTGGTGCTTACAAAGGGATTCTTTCGAAGGTATGCAAAAAACCCTATTTAAGCTTTCCAGAATACAGAAATGTTTGGTTTTGAGAAAATTAATTGCACTTGGGTAGTTCTGTGAATCTTGACCCTTACAAAATTACAATAAAATTAATTTCAGAATGAAACAATTTCAAGTTATTTGAGTGCCTTTCTTTTCAGAGAGGTTTTCAGGGGTTTTCTTTAATGAACCAGACTTCTAAACTCAAAGCTCCTGGCTATATTGAGGCTATCTTATGCAAAACAGGAGTCTCCAAAATAATTGTCTACTTCTAAGAATATGACTGTTCATACATTGCTGTTTCTTTACTCACAGCTAGGATTTTCCTATTACAGAAATACAGAAAAACATTAATGTCCTTGTTGCTACGAGCAGATTTGCAAAGAACCAGGGATAAGAGCTGCCTGGGAAGTGCTGCCTGCACAGGACTGCTGGCAAGAGTAAGAGATGAAACATGCTGTTGTCAAGACAGAGGAGTCATATTTTTTTAATGATATGTTCTGCAGGTTTTGTTTTCAGTTTTTACGTGGTGAGCTTTCTCCTCTGCCCACCAGAACGTTGTGTGCAGCACGTAAGTTTGCCTTTCTGGTGATTTTAACTTCCAGGCTGGAGGCGGCTTTGCGCAGAAGGTAAAGCCGTTCTTGCCTTCCAGCCAGCACCGGGCAGCCAGCGGCAGAGTTACCAGCTTAGCCCAACGGTGACCGCATGTGCGTATAGACGGACAACATCCTTCAGACACCCATGTCCTCAGATAATCCACAGCACGTCAGAAGCAGAAACAAGGGCAGCTCAGAAGAGGGATGGTGATGGACCCTACAGAAGCAGGTTATCAGGAATAAGAGGCTGATGGGCTCCAAGAGAAGAGCCGGAGGGCAGCTTTTACCTTGTGCTACTCATATAAACACACAACCTGCAGTAATGAACTGCAGCAGGAGGCAAATTGGAAGAGGTAGCCCACAGATTACAAACGTCGAAATATGGTACTTGGTCCTAGCAGGTGCAGAGAGTAACCCTGTAAGAGATAAATGATACTGGTGTGGAGAAGCTGAACAAAATTAAATGAATAAGGAGGTAAATCTCCAAGGTTTGATAATTAGCACAGGACTGACCATCTATAAGAAAAGCCACACCACACCAAGAAGCCCTACCTGCTGTGAATGGTGATTAACACCGAAGAGTACTTTCTGTGGTCCTTCTTCAGGATTCAAACGACATCCATTCCTTTCGCGGGATTTAATAAAATAACAGCACTACCTGCGAGGAATCTTTCTACGCGCTGCCTGCGACAGGGCCCTCCCGTTGTTCGACCCGTGATTTATCTGGGAGCTAAGAGTGCAATCATTAGACCCCCACAGGAAGCAGACGACTTCGAGGGCTAATGATCATTGCAAAACCTTCCCAGTGGGAGGTTTTTAAAAGGTGATTTATCATAATTTACTTCTGTAATGCTGATGCATTGAGCAATATTCCTATCGTTCAGCGGTCCCTCAAACCTTCCTGGGTAGCACGGAGGCAGAGGTAGGTGAAGCTGTGAAGTGCAGGAGATGGGCTCTGCAACTGCAAGATCCGTCTTCAAGCGCGCCCTTGGGCGTGTGCCTGCGACAGCCTCATCCACGGAGCCCGGGGAAAACGTGCCCAGGCCAGACCATCGCCGGAGTCCTCGCAGCGTCCGATGGACGAGCTATCTCTGCCCTGGCCCGCGAGCGCAGCGGTCAGGGACTGCGGGGAAAGGTGCTGCCACGGTATCGAAATGTTCATTTACATCACGCTTCCAGCTGGTGTTGGCATGCCAGAAATCCAGGCAAACATCACCAAATTCACACAGCAGAACTGAGCCAAGCTCTGCTCCCCACGCCTCCCCCAGACATCAGAGGTAGTCCTAAAAAATGCAGGAGAAGTTAGGAACAACACAGTGCCGCGTAGGTTTTCTGAAAAACAGCATTAATCTTACTAAACTGTTTCTCAGATATGTTTTGTTTTTTTCCCAGCGTGGCAGAATAACGTCTATTCTCTGGAATTTTTATTGTTATTTGCTTGACTGAAAAACAAAAATATCCATTTCTAAAGAGAAAAGCCCTAGGTTTCACATACGTGGTCTGGGACTAACTCTTGCTAACTTTATGTGTAAGGAAATAAGGTACATAATTTTTCAGATGCTTTTGAAAGCCTCACTACAATTCCTTTGCATCTCTGATAAGAAACACTTTGAAAGTCAGATACTGTGTGTGTTTTTTAAACAAAACCAATGCAGATTTAATGATAGAGTATATCTACCTTTCCTTACACTCTTGATCTTAAGATAAAAAAACTAACGGCTATTGCAACTTTCAGTTTGGTTCCCAAAATACATCCTTATCTTTTTCTTTATACAAGTAAAGCATTTATCACTTTTTCCTCTTTGTAAGAGTGTCAGCATTTGTGTACTAACTGGTACTTTGTCATGTACACAGCCAGTGAGATTATCTGGGAGTATTTTGGAGGCAGCACACACACACAAGAGGAAGCATATGGCACTCTGTTTAGAGAAGCAATGCCAGTCTCATCACTGCTGAGATCCCAGAAAATGCATCTCGGATGCAAATTGGTTTCATGAAACCAGGGGGGAAAAAATAACAGCCATATTTCTACAGAAATAAGGTGAAAAAAGTATTAACTGTGAGCAAACTAGACATCACTGGAAAGATCGGCTGTCAGGGTTTCCCCACCCCCCTCATCAGATCTCCTGTTGGTTTTTTTCTTCTAGCCCAAATTCTGACAATCATGAAGGCACACTGGGGAGTCAATTCTGAAATTGGGAAATCCCATAAGATGAAATGGGATTTCAGAGCATTTATTTGGACATCTGCCATGAAGGAAGCATTTGCTTTGGCTGCCCCCACCCCAAAACCCCAGGGTTATTTTCTCCCCTTCCACTTTGGGTAGGGAAGTCAGCTTGTTCCTATCTGCCTCTTGTACTCTCAGTGGTTCAAGTCTCCTTGCAAAAGTCCAGAGCTGTCATTCTCCTGTTGACAGGAATCTCTAACAGCTTGTCCATGCACACTTGTGTTCTTCTCAATAATCCTGTGGGCCCCTTCCAACTCGAGATATTCTACGATTCCCACTAGGCATGGCTAAGTCACATCTCCCCCCTCACTCGGAACTAAAGGCAGGTGTGAGGAACAGACAGCGCTATGACCGATGCAAAAAAAGAGCAAATGTTTAACGTCAGAAAAATTATAGCTCTTAGCAAGAAGGTTAATCACCAGAGAGCAAAGGTGTTCTCACTGATTATATTTACTTAATTTATGGTCAATAACAATATTGTAAGTGAATAAAGGACAAGCAGCTCTCTTGTATCAGTTATCCTTCCTGGAAGGAAGGTGCTGAGCTTCTTGAAGCAACCCTCTCCTTACCCTACTTAGCCACAATAAAATTACGCCAAGGTATTAAAGAACGTCAGGCTCCAAAGGGTGTTACGCTCCCTGCCCTTCTGGTAGCAGTGAGAATGTTCTGCCACGAGCACGCAAAGGAGTCCCGCGAAAGCGAAGCGCCCAGACCGGGGCGGCGGAACTGCGCGCCCTCACGTTCCCGAGGAGCGCTTGCGGTCCGTCACGGCACGCTCTGGTCGGCCGCCGCACGCTCGGGCGCTGCGG
>NW_010514001.1:0-41754 GCF_000687285.1 Phaethon lepturus
TGGGAAACACCACTTGTGACCGGCCACCAACCGCATTTAACTCCACTCACCACAACTCTCCTGGCTCAGCCATCCAGCCAGTTGTTTACCAGCGACGAATCAGGGTGACCCAGGGTTGAATACCCCTCAACAGTCTTCTGAGCCAGCTGCAGCCATGTGGGCTGAGATGTCTGGGGCAGGACTCCTGCCCTTGGGGTCAGCAGCAAAGCTGTGCTGACAGAGTAGCCACCCAGCCTCAGGATGACTGGCCATAGCCTCCTGGCATTTTTTCGGCTTTCCACAAGGCATTTCTTTTCATGCCAGGAGCTCGTGTTACAAGCCAGAGAGGCCTGGCAGCACGTTCTCCTCTGCTCATTAGGGACGGTGGCCTCAGCTCTGCCCTTGTAGCACAGACACAGCAATGTGCTGACCCCAGTAGGGATGAATCCACTCACCACTGAGCCCACAGACTTTGGAAGAGTTGGGTCTTTGACTCAGTAGGTAAGGAGGCATCTTCCCCAGTTTCTAAACGGGTTTGTGTCATTTCTTCTATGAGAAAGTTGGTCATTTCATTAGCAGTTACAGTTAAACCTTGAACAGCCTTAGCTAAGCCTTCTCTTTCCTACGGATTTCTCCCTATGCCAAGGAAGAGCTGTGCAAGCCCCTAGACGTGGCACATTTTCAGTCAGCACCATCATTTTGAGTACAGGTGGATACAATGATGTATTTCCCTTAAACAATAGATCTCCTGTTCATCTACCAACATAATGATTTATGTCTCATTCCCCTGATAGCTCTGCAAAGAACAGTGACAAGATAACAGCCTACCTTCAGTGCAGCGTGAACTTCAGTATCTCTTCAGTGTTTATTTTGTCCTTACTACTAACTTCACATACAGACCGTGACTCACATTTAGTGGGACTTTTCCACTTGTTTTTGACACTCAAGTCCTGCTGAGCATGCCTGAGGCTGACAGCTCTCTTGCTGTTGGGAGGATGCAAGATAAACCTGTCAGCTAGTGATATTATTCCAGCCGCATCCCACAAGGACCTGCATCTTTCACGGGATGGAAGGCCACATGTCTTTGAAGGAATGATAGGAATTCAGTGAAGGAACTGATCTCCATGCAAAGAGCAGCCGTGTTTCTAGAAATCCTAGCCATGGAGTAAGAAGACAAACTTCTCCTTGAGCATTGCTCACACCAGGCTAGGCCAGCCTGTGTGCTAAGACAGTGGTGTCAGACATTGGAGAACTTCAAAGTGGTGCCCATTTATTGTCATGAATTTCTACTGTAGTACTTCACTGCACGTGGACTGAGACTCAGTGCCGGATAATGAAAACTTCGGTTCCCATACGACTGTGCATACCAGTGAAACTGCTTGTCCCCAGCATCTTAGAAGAGGTGTTCAGTAGTTTGCAGAAGTAGGCTTCTTAGCACAGGTAATCTTAGTCCAGCTGAGCTAATTCTACCTAAATTCCAGTCTAATTTCCAAGTAGCCAAACGCCGCATCTTCCCACCTTACAGTTGCCCCAGTGCCCTCCTTCCTGGAGGAGGCAATTCCAACATAAGATGGTTTGGGAAGCAACAAATAAGATGGAGATGTTGTGCAGTCCATATTATTCTTCTGCATAATTTAGTACAAGTGTCCTACTCTTCTTTTGAAACCCAAAGATGTTTCAGTTTGCACTGCAGGAATGAGGCTTATGAGGGACTTTCCAAGGCATCTGTCCTCCTTGCCCTTGGCCTTTCATTATTCCAGAGATGAACCATGATGAATCACAACCAATCTTCTCTTCTTTAGTTCAACTCTATTTAACATCAAAGGTTGGATGCTGCAAAATTTTAGCTGCATCCTCCCTGCTGTATCACTCTTATCTGTGATTTATTGGTATCTGTCTTTCAGAACTATATGCTTTATGTATTCCAGTTGTTCCGCATTCATAATCCATTACCACAGACTTCCTGTATAACCTTGGACAGATCATTTATGAGAAGAACTTTGTAGAGAGTTTGTGGTGATTTAATTTGGTGGACTATTCACTAAATACATTGATTATTCTGTTTCTTAATATGTCTTTGTCTTCATTCCTTATTTGAAAAATGAAGATAACAATACTTGGGTATTAAATGGCTTTGTTTGGCTAATTTAAGTTGCTTACTATCCTGGGTAAGGTCTTTCTTTTACTGTGCTTGCATACAGCATAATTTAACAAATGCATCTCAGGCAGAGCTGTGGCTGGTACTTCAGAACATAAAACTACACTTGTAAAATCTATTTTAACATATTCCTTTTTTCTTAAAATTGCTACAAAGAGAGACCACATTTATAATGTCCATTTTAATGTAAATTTTGCCATCAAACTGCTGGTTCAGTTTTAATATCCCCAAAATTATTTATTCTGTCCTGTATAGCTGTAGACCAGATTAATATTTTAAGCAATTGAATTCATGTTTAAATTTAGATCTGAAAAGACATATGCAAAGGTAGCTCTTAATGATTGAATAAATAGAATATTTTTTTCTTAATTATCTTAAAATTCTTTGCTTCTTTAGACATAAAATAAATGGGACTCAGTTCACCACATTTGTATATAAAGTAGGAAGTGAATCACAATAAAAGTAAATGTTCCTCTGTTCTCATGCTCTCTGTTTATTGATACGTTTTATGGGCAACCTCATTGACAAAATGAGTTTGTGAATCTTTCAAAAATATTTTTAACACCAATATGCAAAAAGCATCTTATAAAAAATAACAATGGAATTGGCATGTTAGTAAAGAACAACACTTGGCCAAAAGTCATCAAAATCAGTCATTCCCTGTACTTCAGTAGATTTAGATCAAACCTCAAACATTTTAACACTGATTTAGCACTCAAGAAAATCAAGAGTAATGGAGAGGTTCTGGATGACTAGAAGCTACAGTTCTGCTTCTAAAACCATGGAGGAGCAGCGTATGGAGACAATTTCCCAAAGAGAGGGCCTTAAGGCTGCTCTAAATGAAGTCCATAAGGAGCAGAGAGCGGTAGAGCTTCTTGGGATATTCCTATTAGTCTTTTTGCATCAGGAGATGCCACCTCTTCAGAAATGAAGTGTTTCATGAGAAATAGCTTCATTTTGTGAAAGTTTTGCTGTAGCCACATTCTCCTTTTTTTTCCCTTGGGGAAATCTACCTTGTTTTGCACTCAACGCTGTGTTGGGTATGGAGGATCCTGGGCAGCCTTGGTGCCTGGCTCAGCAGTACCCTGAACACTGACCCCGGAGGCAGAGACCCCATGCACCAGGGAGGGCTGGGATAACTGGCTGTCATGGACAAGAGACAGGTCCTTTAGGATATTTCTGCTCTGAAATAGTTCTTACTTCAAAAGACAGTAAAACTCTGGAAAAGCTGGCTGCTTCCTTAAATAGGAACTATTTTTACCAGTGATAGAGTTTGCATCATTCAGGGTACATAGAAGCTGTTAAGTGTCCTGATGAGAGACGGATGCATAGCATCTTGTTAGGTGGGTATATCTGGAGCTGCATGGAGCTGACCAGGTGAAACAGCAAATAGTTTACGCCTTAATCCAAAAGTCAATTCCATGGAAAATTTAAGTTCTGAGGAGGAAAAACAAAGTTACATTTTCTGTCCTTTCTTTACCACTATGCAGCTAAAATGTGAGAAATCAATCTATCAGCAGTTCTCAGGCACTTATTAAAAATATCACTAAGGTGTGCTGACATAGCCCTACACAGGTACCTCTACCCATGAGCTCTTCACCTGGCCATAATCCCACTGTCCTCAGGGCAAATCCACACACCCTGATCTCCACCCTCAGTGGCCGTGGCACCCCAGTTATGACCCGCACAGCTGCCTTTCTCCCTTGGGTGTTAGTGCTCCCCCTGCAAGCCCAGGAGGTGGTTATCCATCCCCACCTGGCAAAGAGCATCCATTTGTTCTCCAAAGTCCCTTCCTCCCTCTCCCCTCTCCTCCTGCAGCCAGACCTGATTTTGCCTGCTTTCTCCAGTAACTTTAGTCGTTATCAGTGTTTGGTAACTTCCTTGTCTGTTGGGGTTGTGAACATCTTCCACAAGGGCACAAATATCTCTAAGAACATCCCACGAAGCTGTCAACACATTTGGTACAAATATGCCTCACTTTCTCAGGTACGGACTGTACTCCCCAGTCCTGCAATTCTCAGGCTTTGTGGCATTGCCTGTGACTCCAGCTTTCTAAATTATTCTCTCTGACAGCCATTTTTCAAGAACATTTTTGTGCCAGCATTCACCAGTGATGTGCTATTGTAAATATTTCTGTATTTAAAGCCTGCAGGTAGTTTTCTTCTTATTTCCAACATTTCCATCCTGTGCTGTTTTGATGGGTACTCGAAAGAAAATTGAGTAATTTCTGCTTAATGTTTGAGCTTCAATGGGTATCAGGTCAGGTTCTGAATTTAAATTGACCTGCGCATTGTCTTTCTTTCCTTCATCTCTTCATTCTGCTCCTGATCCTCACTCCCATGGGACAAAATGACTTTTGCAAAAGCTGTTCTAATGCTTTTCCCGTCCACACTCACTGCATTGCCAGAGTTAGCACAAAAGCACATAGAAGAAGGATGAGAAACCAGAACAATCCACTCAGATGTCTCTCATTTCCTTTAATGTGCCTTAAAATGCCACAAATTAACATAATCCATCTTGGAGAACTGGTCAGAACATTGCATTTTAAAAATGTAGTAGTTGTGGGGTTTTTTTAAAAAGGAGTTTTCCATTAACATTCCTCATCTTCCAATAAAAATAAAAGCAGAAAGGGGCGTTCTTTGGAAATATCACGTTGCGTTCTCCTCCCTGTCCCCACACGTCTTTTCCTACTTGGTATCAACGGACAAGAGCGAGACACCGGGTTGATGACGTTGGGGTTGGTGGTAGAAGGGCTTACCAGCAGGGATCTGTCCTACAGACTTTGCTGCTGCTGGAGTCCACAGCACTATATGGGAATATGTACTGTACGGTATAGCTATATGAAATCCATGCAACTTGGGTGGAAGCACTGCTTCATGCTTCTAAATAGCTTCACTGCTAAAGCACTGACACGGTCTCTGTGAGTTTTAGCTGCATAGACAACGTCTTTATGAGCTTCAAAGGCCGGGGGAAGAAGGCTGTGTTTTTGCTTGGTACTAAAAGAAGAGTTAGAGCAAAGTAGACAGTCTGTCTGTAATTCTGTCAGTGACATTATCTACCACATAAAGTTGCATTCAAATTAGCTGGCAGGGAGGAACACCATGGATGTGGATGAAGAACTCCATCCATTTTCCTATGCCTGTACTTCTCGCAAGGCCCCTGCTTGCTGTCCAGCTCAGAAAGCCAGGGAGATTAACTGGTCTTGTAAAAGAAAATCAAAGAGGTCTTAGCAAGATGATTGTATCTGCCAAACCATGCAGTGACAATTAATGTTCAGGCTGTTTAAAGGTGTGAAGTGTGTGGCTCATTTGATTGCTGGAGCAAAACCAGGTCACTCAAACTGAGTAAGTGTTTGTTTTGCTGTATAGCAAGTATCTGGCTTTAAAGCCTTTTGGCCCCTTAGTCTGCCTTTTTTTGTAATCTGTCTTTACAGCTGCACTGGGTTTAACAAGGCAATGTCCCACTGCCTGTATATTCAATTTTCCCTTACAGGTTGGATCCTCAGCTGGATCTGCAACAGCGTGCAACAGCTGCTACTGAGTCCACCAGCTTTAATCCTCTCCAATTTCTCTGTGAAGACCCAAGTAAATGGCTTTTACTTAATAAGGCACTCAGCCCTCAGCGAAGTCAGTAACCTCCTTAGGAGAAATGACCACTTTTTTTGTGGACAAGACCCTGAGACGGTGGGAGTAGATGACAGCCACATACAGAAATGATGGTGCAGTTGGCAACAGGCAGGAGAGGAGGCAGGATAGCTTGAAGGATCCAGGGCTTGTTGCATTTTATATTTACATTTCGATACAGAGAAAAAGTGCTATTTCCTGCAATTTGACTTCCCACTGTAGTTCTTTTTTGGTGCATTTTCTTTGATATTGCCTTTGTGTCTCTTCCATTCAATGTCAAAAGTGCAAGTTGCTCCCACGGTCAATATGATCACAAGTGGTGTTGATAGTCCCCTGTTGCTTCAGGAGACCTTATGGTCCTCTGCTCTTCACCTGCAACAGCCTCTCTTTGGGCCACAGAGCAAGGGGTTGGCCCAGGTTGACCTCTGGGGTCCCTTCCAGCCCAAATTGCTCCATGAATCTATGAAGGAGACATTTAGCTCCCAACCAAGCAGGTGAGAGATGGATACATGCTTGGGCAGTTAGAAGGCAGGTGATGGAAGATGTGTTGTGTGCTGGCTGATGGCCAAATCTGAGGGAAGGTGGGAGTTGCCGGTGAGACGCAGGCTGGCTGAGGGGAAGGCAGCATGGATGTCCAACCAGGCACTGACTTCTCCAGTGTGGTAGAATGCTGATTTCGGTGTGTTTTGTGTAACTTCTCATGGACTCTCTCAGGAAAGTACGATGGATGATTTAATGAATCATTATGAGTGTGTGGGCTCTTCCTTCCAGTGGGTGAGATCTGTTTCATTCCAGCTTTGTCTCACATTATAAGAAGTAAAAATGTGCTCATCTGGAATTTTTTATTTATATTTCTCAATAAAAGCTCTGACAGCTGAAATAAAGCCATTCGTGGATTTGTTCTTTTCAAAAGTACAGGCTCAAAATCACAGACAAGAAACTGTGGGAAAAGAAATAGAAGATTTGGACTTACAAAGAAAATACGTAATAAATGACAATAAAGTGGGAAGATGGTGGGCAGGTGGCATGGCTTTGAGCATCAAGGCTGACAGCCATTCCTCACTGTCCATTTTCTGCCTCAGCTGAGTGGGACTCAATTGTGTAGGAGGAAAGACTGTGACAACACCACCATGTTTAGAGAGCAAGGACGAAGGGTGGTCTCTTAAGATACGTAGTTTTTCCGTACTCAGGGGACAAGGCAGTCCTTGGGACAAGACATTATACCTGGGTAAGTAATTTCCGAAGGCCCATAGAGCACCTGTCTGTGTTTCTGGTGCCAAAGGAGGGTCGAGGTGCTCATGAGATGTGGCTTCAAACAAGACCTCTTGTCTGCTTGTGCTTTCACAGCCTGGCTCTGCATCTCTTTCATCTTTCTTTCCTGCAACTCACTGTGAAGTTCTGTTTGGCCTGTGCAGAGAGGAGGTGGTCATGGAGAGGTCTTTCTGATGCTGCAGAAAGTCTGAAGAAGAAAAGATATTGTTACAGATTGCACGTGTTAAGGAAGATCATAGCCAAGGAGCTGAATGACAGAGGAAGAAGTGGTACATGCTGTGTGTGTTTTACGGTATCCTAAACATCCCCGATAAAAGGAAAATGTTAAGAACCAGGCATAAGGCTTGTGACCTTTCTTCTCTCTTGTGTTACTCTTGGGGTATGTGTCAGACCATAATAATATGGATAACGGGGTGTTATACAATGGGCTAAATATACTGGTGACATAGGCAATGAAGATAAATGAAGACAAAGAGGAAGATGTTACCTAGAGATTAACTCCCTTGCTACTGCTGGTATTATACGTCCTTCCTGATTCTGTCTTTATCTCTTCAATGCTGAAATTGTTTAATTTTGGTGTCTTACTGAAAGTTAAACTTTCTACATAATTCTAACATGTTAAGGAATTAAAACTTTATCAAAGAAGTTCTAAGAAAAGCATTTTTTATATTTAATTTGTTGTTTCAAGAGATTGACTTTCCAAGATTCATGCACATTAGTTCCAGCTTAATGCTGGGAGATAACAGTTAAAATCCAATAAGTAAATACTGAGAGATGTCAAAAAACTGCTCAAAAGGTTATCAGTCTTCCTTTCAGCTTGTGCTTCTCAGTTGTCAGGAAACCCCTCCATCCTTGACTCACTTCCTGCTAGGAATTTCCCCAACCATCTCTTCTGGGAATGATGCCGGCGTAGCGGGATGACAGCTGGGATTGCACGTGTCCCGGAGAGCAGCAGAGGTGGTCTGGGGACTGACCTCTACGGGCGTTGCCCTTTTAACATTTTTACCATTACATCTTCACACGAAGCCACAGTAATGTATGCGTGGCAAGTTTCCCACCAGCCCATCTGCAGATGAACAACCTTATTACTGCAAAAAGTGTCATTAGATCATTAGTCCCTGCAAAGAGGTGAGACTTCAGTCTCGCACGCAAAAAGCCATCTTCATGAGTAGATAAATGGATATTTCAAGCCTCTTAGCACTCAGAGAAGCGTATGCCTCGTGTCCTGACACAGTGCATCGCAGACTCTTGACGATTCCCAGACCCTGCCCTGCACCACCGTAGAACTCGGCTTGGCTCATTCCTGCCTGGTGATGTAAGACAGAGCTCACAGGCGAGTGTCAGCCCCAGACGAGGCGAGGCAGTGACTCAGCAAGGAGACCAGGTTACCTCCACGGCGTTTCATCGTCTGACCAGGAACGCAGAGCACGGGATACCGTTGCTTCGTCAAACGGCTGTCGGGCTTTTGCCTGTTCGCACTCTCATTCTGTGCTGAATGCTAAAAGCACAACTTTCCCTTTCTTTTCTTTTTTTTTATCATTAAGCCCTTGCGAAACAGATGCAGTGGCACAGCTTTTCCTAAGCCTGTGCAAGGTACCTGAAAAAATGAGACGGCTTTATGGAATGAAAAGCCATATGTAGCCGAGGTGTACGTTTATCAGACTATTTCTCCTAACGATAGCAGAGCCCCTACATGCACCAAAGCTAGGTTTGATTCATTAACTTCCGTTGTTATTGATGAAAGACTTTCATTTTTACCTCCTCTCACACAGGTTTATTAATTCTTAAATCAAATATACATTGTTTTGTTGTTTCTCGAGTGAAAATGTTTGCTCTGAGACCAATTAAATTAAAGTATGGGGTGTATTTCTCATTCTGGCAAACAAATATAGCAAGATCTTTTTGAATATTTTTCCTTGTAGGAGTCTGTGTTTCAGTGTTGGTCTACTTTACTGAATATTTTGATACTGCTTTGTAAGGTATGTGGCTGTATTTATGTGTTTGTCTCTGGATATACATAGTTTATTTCTGACAATATTTCTATTTTTTTTCTTTAAGAAGCAGAAAAAACTGAAAATTTTAAAACAGGGCTATTTCTTCTGCATTTGGACTTTTGACTTTTCTTTTTGGAAAAACTGAGAAAAATTTGTACAAATCATCTGTCATTAAAGAAATTTAATATTGATAAAATAAGAACCATATTTTCCCAAGTCCTTTATTAAAATATGGGCATTATAGATACTCAAAACATTAATTACAAAATGCTTTTCTATCTCCCTCAACAGTCTCAGAAACAGAAGTGCTATGCTATCATAAGGAAGTTCCTCATTTACTGGTGATTCTACATTCAGGATCGACTGCAAATTGCACTAGGGAGTAGTATTCTGATAATATTTCTGATTTTGATGACTCCAGAGGTCTGGATAAGATTTTAAAAAAACAGGTGGTCTTATAAATGCTTTTTTTTGTTCATCTCATTATTACTTAAAAATCACTTTATATGGAGTAGATTGAATTGGCCAAATGTCCAGATACATTTCATTGCTGCTGTTATGGCTATTGTTATTATTAACGTTATCAATAATAAAAATAATAATATGGGAAATATCAACAGTAATAATGCCATCGACAAGACAAGTGTAAAAATATTATGGTCAGTTCTGCTGTCTGTTTCTGACTAGATTTCTGCCGGAAAACTTGGCTTAAAACAAAAACCTTGAGAAATCAAACTTAGATAAAATCATAATAGGAACAAGGTAAATTACTTATCACAACAAAGGATAGGAAAGCAATGCACCAGCTTGTGCATAAATTTTTCTACATAAAGATTTTTTCTCCCAAACTATATTCTTTGGAACACAACTTTTAATCAACTGACTAAAAATTTAGGGTTTCTACTGGAAAAAACCTTCTGCTGAAAGCATAAACAGGTTGATTTTTTGCAAAAATTCTCTCCAGCAACATAAAGAAAAGAAATAGAATATTCTGAAAAAGTGGAGTGTTTTGTTTAAAACAACAGGCCATTTTATACCTTCAGATTCTATTATTTTACAGTGCACGATATAAATAAAAGTTGGAATGAATTATTTTCATCCTTTCAAGGGATGGATTTAGTTTAGCCTCTGCTAGTCTTTGTTCAGCACTTCATTTCACTGGGGAACATTTCTTTTCTCAGTTGCTTTTCGGAATGGAAGCATTCCAAGTCACGGGATCATTATGAAATGAATGATCAGACTTCCATCCAGCTCTAGTTTTGGACTCACAATATAACTTGTTATACCAGGAATTGGACTAAATAATCTATTCAGAGAAAATACAACAATGTACCTGTAGGCGTTTTTCCAGTCAAGGCAAAAGAGCTGCTGATTTGGGATTGGAGGGGATCTTATATATACTTAAAGTTAGGCAATGACTGAAATATATAATTTCTTCAATTACAGTAAAATGCAAGGAGATGGGTCCATAAATGCATATTTGATGGGTTGTCCATGAATTGTCCAGCTGCACTTTGTAATCAACATCATATATTTGAGAAAGTACTGACATACAATTTTCTTTTACACTAGATTTGCTCTTTTTGATCTGTCCTCAAGAGTAAGATCAAGGAACTTTTCATAAAAACTAACGCTTAACAACAATCATTGCAAAGGATATATTAATTGAACTTCTTTTTAGACAGAAGTTATCTCCAATGGTGCAAGTTGTAAGGACAACCACCTTCAGTGGAGTAAGCCCTGTTGGTCTTCTTCATTTAAGAAATATTCACTACTGAAGTTATTTGGTATCCTTGACAATTTCCAGCTACGTAGGCAAGTTCTACATAAATATTAATCATACACAAGTTGGTGTAAAATATGTGTGTGTTTTTGAATTTTTTTTAGTGATTAAAATGTAGGTCCAGATTTAGAATCTCTAGTCAACAGTAATTGCAAAACTGTGCTTTGACTTGTTAAATTATCCGAATTGACCAAGCCCACAGAAAGGAATTACATGACACTACTTTTCTGAGTTTACTCATTCCAAGGACATTTCTGCTGCTTGTAGGAATACAGATGTAGGAGAGCAAAAAAACATTTGCTGAATCTTTATAATGCATCTCTGGTAAATGACAATAGTGTAGCCACCCAGGGGTGTTCCCTGCACACTGACAGATCTTTGTAACTCAAAGTCGTTGCTGGAAATCCAATTATCATTTCTGTAGAAAGAGGAGAAGCTTTGCACTATATACAACATCTTATTTCTTTCTCAAGCACCCCGTATTCATCTGAGATCATAAAAAAGCAGAAATGGAGACTATTGTCTTGACAACTCAGGTGCTTTACAGTGTGCTCTCCCAAAGACTTACAAGGCCTGTAGAAAGGCTTCTACTAACCTTTGCCTGCTGGCTATGAACCAGTCAAACTGACAGATCACCTGCAGACGTGTTTGCAAACGTTCACTTTCTTTCCAATGGTGAGAAATAAAGCTTATATATGTATGATAAGAAAATGCTTCATTACTATTCTCACTCTTAGATTCACACACACAGGCTAAACTATGAAAAAAAAGGAGAAAAGAACCCAAAGAAGTAGATCTGGTACGTGTCTCAAGCTGAGAATGTGTTCAGATTAAAGAGGAAAGCTGAAGTGCGTCAAAGCGCAGAGTAGCGTAGAGCAGAGCAGCGTTAGAGTGGAGCAGAGCAGAGGAGAGCAGAGGGACAGCCGGTGAACGCTTTCCTTTTCTGCAAGATCAGCTGCTGCAGGAACAGTTCCAGTGGGACTACTGTGAGAAGTAACTGTGGTCTGTGCATAAAAGGTTCTGCTTCAGGGGCTTTAATTGGCTCTTACAAGAGACAGTTCTACTCTAAGAAGAGGGAAAGATAGTTTCCACAGTGAATGCATTGTGGTCCAAGGATGTAACAATGAATTTTCCTCCACTTCCAAAGAAGGAAGGAATGGACTAGGAATGTGCCATGAGATAGGGGAAGGACTTTCCACACTGCCCTATAAAAAAGAAAGCTGGGCAGGAGGATCCTAGAGCACCCAGTCTCTCAGTCTTGTTCTTATTACATACCGTAAAAGTAATGAAAAAGGCCATGACTGTCACTCTGAATCACCATCTGCAAAGTAATTGCACCTCCCAGGTTTGATTCCAGGTGGGTGGACTGGAGTTCATCCAATTGATGGATCCCTGGGGAACTTTACAGAAAAGGAGTTCTTTCTCCATCCAAATGCGCATGGTAGGATCAGAATAAATGTACAGTTTATCACGTTGTTTTGTATTAATACTTGTAACTCATGAGCAGAATAAGCATATTCAAATGCATCTGTAGACGCACACATAATATATGAATGAGAGAATATAATTTATCATCAGATCGCTTCTTTTGCCACTCATCTGGAATACTTGACAATCTGAAATAGTGATAAATGAAAATGCTCTGAATACTGCATGGTATAAGAATCAGCAGTGATCTATCCTAATTCTCTTCTGCCAGCTAAAAACTTGATTTTAAATTAAAAGTTCTTCCTTCATTCTTTGAAGTAACTTCAAGTATGTCCATTTGAGCCAAGACTAAATTTAGCCCTTGAAATTCAATAAACTTTATTGGCACAAGAAATTAACTCCCAGACTCCTGTGGGTTCAGAGACATCAGTTTCCCAACAATACAGCTAAATATGCAATTGAAAGCTTTAGGCTTAGATCAAAGTGTTTGACTGCAATTCACTCAACAGGACTAATCCCATTTACCTCACTTGTATGAAGGTCCTGCCTTGTCTTGAGCAA
Organism: Phaethon lepturus; assembly: GCF_000687285.1. Taxonomy (NCBI): domain Eukaryota; kingdom Metazoa; phylum Chordata; class Aves; order Phaethontiformes; family Phaethontidae; genus Phaethon; species Phaethon lepturus. Next base: position 12,799 of record NW_010514001.1, read on the forward strand.
AGTCAAGCCCGACAGGGCAGATGCTGGACATTGTGCTGCAGTTCTGAAGCCTGGGCAACAGGATTAAATACTCCATGCATTTCCACCCATCCTTTCCCCTCAGTTTAGGGACCAGATTCTCGGCCAGTGTAGGCTGAAAATGTCCATTAGCACTGAAGCCGAAGCTCTGGGCAGCTAAGAGCTGGTTCTCCAACACTCTTCAGTAATTTCAGCTTCCTCTTTTCAGTTCACAGCAGGCTTCACCTTTTTATTTCTTGGCCTCTGATCAAAAACCAGCTAATTACCAAAGCAGCATGGAATTTGGATGATTGACAAATAACATCCCATGAGAGAACAAAAAGCTGCATTTTGAAAAGGTAAGACAATAAAGATATTTCAACAAGAAGTCAAACAGCAGGCTTCCAACAGGGAGTGCTAAAAGACTCCCAGATCATCACACCAGAACAGGTCTTTGTCAGCTGGCTTCATGAGAAGTGACAATTTCAGCTTGGAGTATTTGATCAGCTCAAGCTCATTTGTTCAACACGTAAGGCACCTGAGCTCAGTTACTAGGATTTTCGAAGTGAAGAAACACATCTCTAGATCACCGCAGGAGAGTGGCACATGAAGCATTTTGCAGATGATTTTGTGTTCCTTTCCATCTTTCATCTCCCTTTCCTGGAGACATGGCACCAAGGAAAAGCATGTCAGAACTGCACGTAGTATTGTGACACTTGCAATGCCAGCTTTGCTTTGCCTTTTAAAAGTACTTTCAGGATCTCAGCTGCTTGCAAGAGCGCTGGAACTGTGCTGGAACTGAACTGGATAAATACACTCATAAACAGCTGACCTGGCCTGCAAGTGTCTGGTTCCTGACATATAAAGAAGAAAGGAAACTAGATTTCTACCTTTTTTTTTCCTCTCTTGACCTCCAATTTCAGAGGTTGATTTCTGTTATCTGATATGAGCAGTAACTGTAGAGAATTGGAGAGTCCAAGCCTGTGGCTCTCGCAGACCCCAGGACCAGAAGGTGTCCAGGCTTCCACCAGCTGCCCCTGGACACCAGATTTGGCTGAGAAGGTGTTCCGCCAAGAGCGGCCCAAGGGGCACTAGCAGACCTCCTTTCCACCTACCACTTTTTGATGAAAATGCCAGATCTGTATTTTACTAATGCATTTACAGCTATACAGGCTTTACGTTGCAGCCTGCTGAAGCATTTCCACCGACTTCATTAGTTACTCTCTTCACAGACACCAGTAACCTCTCTTCTTCCAAACTGCAATGGCCAGCTTCAGTGTGCTCTGGTATCCTTTCACTCCTAGGCAAGCGTTTGCCTATCAGAATGATACCTTCACCTCCAGCCTTGCCCCCTCCACCTGCATCTTCATTCTTCACCAAAAGACATGCTGCTTTTAGCCTCGCTCAGCTGACCTGCCAAGTGGCCAGCTTTCCCAGAGGCCAGGTTACAACGTCAGTGAGACATCAACTCCCAGGTCATGAATGCCGCTCATCCCTGTCCCCAGCCAAGTCAGTTCAGAGGACTACAGCAACACCATACACCACGCCTCCATGGGAAAGGATCTGGTATCTGGGAAGGAGACAGCCTGTCAGACTCTCCCATGGGAACTGTCTTGGGCACCCCATGTGAACCTGCATGCCCCAGCAACCAGTGAGGCCGATTTACAAGTGACAGTACAACACCAAGGGCATCATTAATGCTGCGTGGTTCAAATTTCAGGCTGCTTTCAGATGCTTGAATCCTTTTCTGACTGCACTTGAGGGCGTTTCAACTCAACACAATCACAGAATCGCAGAATCACAGAATCACAGAATGGTAGGGTTGGAAGGGACCTCTGAAGATCATCTGATCCAACCCCCCTGCCAAGGCACTAGGGCAGGCTGCACAGGAACACATCCAGTCGGGTTTTGAAGGTCTCCAGAGAAGGAGAATCCACAACCTCTCTGTGCAGCCTGTTGCAGTGCTCCGTAACCCTCACAGTAAAGAAGTTTTTCCTTATGTTGAGGTGGAACTTCCTGTGCTGCAGTTTGCGCCCATCGCCCCTCGTCGTATCACTGGGCACTACTGAAAAGAGACTGGCTCCATCCTCCTGACAGCCACCCTTCAGATATTTATAGACATTGATAAGGTCCCCTCTCAGCCTTCTCTTCTCCAGACTAAACAGCCTCAGGTCGCTCAACCTCTTCTTGTACAAGAGATGTTCCAGTCCCAATGCCCCCAGGTGAACCACCAAATGTATAACTCTGTGTATGAACCACACTTTAGAGCTTTTCTTAATCAGAGGTCTCTTCGTAGCTGTGAACTTTAACATTCACTGCCCTCCTCGGCTGTGGAACAAATCTCAGTGCATTTTCTGTGGGACAATTCATCCAGAAAGAACAGCTCTAATTTAGAACGGTTGGTTTCATAAGCAATCACTCTGGTTAAAAGAAAATAAGATTAAAGCATGGCTTACGCGCATTATAATAAAGATAAGAATTTCTGAAGCACACATAATTTTTAATACTATATGCAGGCTAATTACTGTAATAGAAATGTAAAATTGCTTCTCAGGCCCCAGAGAGTAGTTTAATCAAACGTGCTAAAATATAAAGAAAATATTAGTTGCGAAAAAGGCAAAAGTTATTATCAAGACATTAGTGCCGCTGTTTATCATCAGGGATGATAAAGAGGTGTTTTGTGGCATATTTTTCTGCTGGCAGGAATGTCTCTGTGAATTCAGTTGAGACATGAAAGTGCTATTCCTGAACATAATCAGGAATCGATTCTCCGTGACACCACCGAGCAATTACAGTACCATTAAGTTCCATTAAGGTGGAGACACTGCCAAATTTAGACTCAGCAATTAAAATACTAAATGAAAGTGTGTGATCCCCATACTTTCCTATCTTTTGCATGTCAAAAGAGGACTTGTCAAACAAAATCAGAACTGAGAATTTTGACTGAAACTTGTACAAATCAGAAGTTCACAAACTTTACCCACATTTTGGCAAACCTATAAGCCCTGAATGAAATGAAAAAGTCGCACTAATCTGCATCATCCTTCACTTGATAAGAATTCTGGAAGTCACCTGGAAGTCACCTATTAATTTATTTTAACATGATACACACTTGTTTTTTAAATCATACAACTATGTTCTAATAAAAGAGGTACCATTTAACTTCACTTTCATTTTTATGTGTTGAAACTGTTCAAACAATGAGTTTCCCTGAGGGAGGGAAGCCCCCAAGTAATCAGTGATCTGTGTAATATGATTCAGTCTGGGAAATACAATAACTATCAGGGAAAGTGAAAGAAATTTAGGAAAGATATAAAATCACCTGGGGCATTGTACGGTCAGATTCTGAAGTTAATGGATAGGTCCTTAAACCCTACCAAATTATATCTGCAAAATATTTCTGTCTGATGGTATCTTTTGCTAGACAAGCATGTTCCTGGTACAGATACAGAGTGCACTCAGATGCATCCTTGCACGTCATAACGTAAGTGGTGCCGTATGAGTGCTTCCATCTCTGCTGTGCCGTTGCGATGGATCAGCCAACTGGCTCCCAGTGCAATGAAGATACTCTCCAAGAAGCTGCTCTGAACAGTACACAAGGAAACAGCTGTATTATCTTCAGGCCACAGATGCACTATAGGATTGTCTCTTCCCAGAGCTCCGCCTGGTTTTCGTATTGAAAATAAAGCGCTCCCACGACTCCCTCATCGCCCGTGTGCAAGGGGCAGCTGCTTTCAGTTCGAGCTGCCCATGCCAGTGCCCGTCGTACCCTGGGATATGAAAGGAGCTTGCCCTTGACCACCCTTTAGGGCTAGCTGTGTCCCAAATGAGAAGGGACCTTCACCAGGGAGAGTCCTTGCACCAGCCCATCAGGAGCACCACCACGGGCGGTGTCAAACAGCCGCTCTCATCAAAGCCACTCGTCACTCTGGGCTCCGTGGCCTTTTGCCAGGTGGGGTGGGGGTAGGCTCTCCATGGGTTCACTGCACTTTAGAGTGGCATTGCAGGCTGAAAAAAAACAAGTTTTCTTTTGTGCTCCCTGTGGTTTCCCCAATTCCTTTTGGTTTTTAACCAGTTTCTTGTAATTGTTTTGTTCTCTTTCTGCTGCAACAGATATATACTTCTGGACTGTAGCTCTGGGAGAGATTCAGCCCAGCAGGTTAGTATCAGCTAATATTGCTGGATACATCCCAAAGGAGACAAAAACGGAGCTATGGCTACCAGGGGTAGAGCCTGCATCCTTCCTGTTCACTTTTATTTGACTTCAAGAGAAGCCAAACTACTTCCTGCAGCCTCTACCGTGCAACCATATATCCTTCTTTCATATGCATATTTCCACCGGTTTCAGCATCATCAGGACCTGGGGACAAGGGGAAGGGAAGAGATCTGTGCTCGCTTGAGAAAATGGCCCAGAGACTGTTATCTCTTGAGCATCTGGAAAGGCTTGCAGTGTACCTGCGGGGACCTGTTCCTCTGAAACGCCAGACTTACCCAGCAGTTTGCGAAAGAGTGCAAAAATGCCTGACTTTCCACAATCTATATGTATGCCCCTTCTACAGCAGGCAGCTGGAAGGTGCCGATTTAGGCAATTTCTAAGGATTAGGCCACAAAGCTGCTTTTTCCCATGCTGCTGCTGCCTGGGGGATGTTGCAGGCAGCAGAGTTAACCGTGTCTGCATTATGTGCCAAGTACACCTTGGTTAAAGCAGAAGATCTACTGGGGTTTTTGGCAACCAAAGATAGCAAGGATGGTTTGAGGGACCATTTGATTTTAATAAGCAAATGCAGGCTTCGTGGTGGTCTCTTTCTAGTGAAAGTGCCCTGGTTTTGAGCCAAATCACTAATCTCCTCTTTCCTTGTGAGTTTATTACTGTCATCAGTCTGTAGATGCTGGAAACAATACAGTTCCTTCCACTTTGTATTAAGAACGACAACATTACCATGGAAATTACCTGGTCAATGGTCTGTTCAGCTCATAATTTTACTTCAAGCATTGAAAAATTTGGCACCAGAAAATAACCTCGGTTAGATCCCAAAATATTTTCTGTGCCACATTAAAAAAATTATATGACTTGCACTAATGGAATTAAACCTAGACAAGACAAACACTCACATTTTCCTTGAGTTGAAATTTGCTTCAAGAGCACTAGACACCCTGAATGCCAGAGGCCTTTCAAGCTTTGATAAAGTTAAAAGATGCTTTGCTATCTTAGCTGTGTCGCCTTTTTTCTTCACTGCACTTCAGGCTTGAAAGATTTAAAATAGACTGAAACAATCAAAAACCCCACGCTGAGGACAGTTATTTGTAACTCTGTCATTCCTCCCTCATCTCTCCTAATCCTGACAGTCATGCCAGCTTGACTCCTTGTTATGCAATTGCCATATCACATCATCCTGAATTTACCAAACAGATTGCACTGCCAAAGAGGTAGGTGGGATTTGCATATGTTGTACTTAAAATAGACAGGAGCGAACTCCAAATTTATGCATATATTTGAATGGTTCCTGCAAGTGTATAATGAGAAAAAATTAGATTAAAAAAAAGGCATACAAGAATGAAATGTTATGGTTTAAGGCTCGCAGAAATAAGCTTAAATGCACTGTGAGTAAAAAATATTAATAAAGCTTTAACTATAGATAGCTTCAAAATAGGGATGTTAAATCTTAATTTCAGGCTTTGAATCAGTGTAGCACTTACCGCATGCTTAAATGCTGAAAACTTTTCTTAAGCTATTCTTTACATGGATATAATCTGAGAATGTGGATTTAACCATATACTTAACAGTTTTATTGAGCTGGCAACAGGATGCTTTAATAATGGAGAATCTTTATTTCCATAGTCAGTAGTGAGGAACAATCTGCTCAGCAAGCAATTTATGCAAATTGATTTTAATGAAAACTCTTCTTTGCTTTACTAAAAATATAGAAACTTCAGAATAAGATCCTTTATATCTTATAGTGCTGACTGTTTCAATTCTTGTAGTTCTTCAGTATTTTTCATCAAAATGAAAATTAAAACATCTATTTAGGAGGCCTCCTTTGCTATTTGAAAAGTTGGTTTCTTGTTTCTGAATGTGATGCAAATAGTTTTGGCAGAGGGAAATGAATAGAGTGTTTATATTCAATAACAGGTTGTGTGCATCTGGTTGTGTACCAGAGATAATTGAAACTCAGTAGAAATGAAGTTCTCAGGCTCCCATTCTAATCACATCCTCTCATTGAATTATGAGATGATTGCATATTTTACTTGGAGGAAGGGTAATAAATACAGAAATTTGGGATCAGAGACTAGGAAAAAAACATAATAAAAACTGTGGGAGATATCAGTAATACTTATATCATATGTATTTTTCTCCTCTTCATCTGTTGTGTACTAAAGACCATTTAAGAATTAAGTCAGTCTTACATAGTTTTAAGAATACTCAGGAATCTGATACTTAGCTGAGCTCACAGGTATCGGGGCCTCTGAAATATTGTCTTTAACATGGGTATAATCTTTCTTCTGCTGTATGAGTCAAACCGTGGGATAGGATCATAGAATCATTTAGGTTGGAAAAGACCCTTAAGATTGTTGGACTCTAGCCATAAACCTAACACTGCCACAGGTACCAAGAAAACCTCTACCCTGGAGACCATCAGATGGTGGGCAGAGAATCTGCAAGAAAATGGGCAGAACCCTGTGTCCCACGACTGACAATACGTGGAAAAAGTAGAACCTACATAAATCTTAGGGACACAATATGAGTTAGGTAAAACAAAGAGTTGTGGCGGCCCTTTCCCATTTTAACATTCTTTGATGATTCTCACAGCCTCCTGGATATACTCCTTATATTACATCTTACAGCATTTTTTATTGACCATGGATCCTAAAGAAAAGTCTCTTACAAACATCAGACTTGTCTGAGTGTGCTAGCGCAGGAGCAGGTTTTGACCCCACGCTGCTAGAAGGGCAGGTGAGGGTTCCTCACTTGAAAATGATACTCTGAATGAGACTGAAGCAGGGGTCAAAGATACAGCTAATCTTGTGGCTGTGACCACAAACCAGAAGGAATATTGTTCCTTCAATGTGATACATCACTGCCAATGGGGTAAAACATATTATTGGCCGTTATTGCCTAGCAGCAGCTGAATGCAGCAGCCAACACTAAAATGTATCCCCCAAGCAGCCCCATGCCTACCAGGCAGATGGAGTGGGATTTCTCACTGCTACAGGTTAGGTGGTTAATGTAATTTGTCACACAAACTCTCTTTATAGTCAAGACAGAAATGGGTGCCTCGAGAGCCAACTCCTCCCACCTGGACAATTAGCTTAGATTAGACACCTTACAGATTGCTGAAGTTGGGGGAATTTTTCTTACCTCCTAAGAATGGCTTGATTTTTTGAGTGAAACTCCTCTTGGCAGCGGAGACTATAATTTACTGCAACGTCTCAGCGTGGGTATAGGTTTCCAGCTCTTGATCCCAATATTTGGAAATGTTGGCAAAGCTGACATTGAATGAAACAGTTCATGCCACAGGCATGAAACTTCAAAGTTCGTACAACAAGAGCCTGGTGGGGTTCCTTCGGGTCAATGATATGAATTTTGGGGGGGGGGCAGGAGGCAATTTCTTTCCCCCCAAACACTACTCCTGGAAAAGAGCAGGCAGGGAGCTGCCTGCATGGACAAGCCACACGCGTGGTCCTTTGCTGAGGGCTTTTGCACGCAGTTTGAAGGCTATTCAAAACCAAAATAAGTAGTTTACTCCAGCTTTAGCTACAGCGGTTGGTGTAGTTGTTGCATACTTACCACAAAAGTGGCTTCTTCAAAGCAACAGTGCTTCACCCTGGGTAGCCATGACAAGGAGTTGTGACCTGGGCAGACTCCACAATGTGAGGTAAAGATACATGGCGGGAAGCACGTGGTCATCTTAAAATTGTGTGATTTCCTTGGTTTTGGTCCTTTCCAAAACAAGCAAACTATCAGACACCAGGGAGTCACAGCACTCACTGTATTTGCACTGTGCTTTTGTTACTCTCACCTGAGGACTCACAAAGCTTCTGTGCTTTCCAGTAAGAGTGTAAACAACCAGTAGCCACCAAGAAAGACTGGAATGACCTTTTATAACTCATGGTTGTTTCGGTTACTAGTCACTATTTTGCCTGTTTTTTACCACCTTCATTGGTAGGCCAAAAAAAATAAAAAAGATGACAAAAAAGTGATATTGTTCTCATGTGAATCATCCTTCCCACTAAACTGTCTCCTTGACTGGCAGTTGAGTTTGTTAGTCATCCATGGTTTCAAAATTGTGGGTGGCAATTATCCAGCATTTCCTCTAGGTGTCAAGTCATACGGATAATCCCCTGAGGTGTTTCGTTACACCCACTGGAACTGCTGCAGTTTTGATGTCCCCATCCTTCCAAAGCAGAAAGAGTATGTTTTTCCTTCCAGGCTGCAACTGCAAAGTTTTGCTGCATTTCCACAGATTTTACTCTCAGGTGCCTGATACTTTCACAAGCCATTACGGGCTTTGTTAAGTAAGCCAAAGTTGGCGACTTCAGCAGTGGTATTAAATGTAGAAGAAAAACCATGCATCTTGAATAGAAAGTGAGCTTCTCAGCCTCAAATAAATAAACAGAAATCAAATAACAGAAAACTGAGGTGACAAATGTGATTTCATTGTTTCAGTTCATGAAAGTGGCTACTTTGATTTTAGCCTTAGCAGTCTCACAAGCACAGCCGGCTCAGTCTTTTTGGCTCTGCAGAGAAAGGTGAGAATGGCAGTATCTCAGGCAGGAGTGGGGAGGATTTAGGAAGGGCACTTTGAAGGGAAGTGCAGCCCAGGTGGGTAGCCAGTGATAGAGCAACGCGGCAGCAGTCCTTCCTGGAGTACAAAAGGGGGTCAAGGGCATGGGCCCCGCGTTGGGGTCCTGCACAACCCTGTGGGATCCATTTTGGTCTGCATTGATTGTATATGGGATTTGGTGAGACTAGCGTCATCTTTTAGGGACGAAAATCAGGCATGATAAATGCCTTGGTCTGAAGTGGCCCTATTTCACATAATTTCAAGTCCCTGTTGTTGGAGTCCCCAGTGCTTCTTGGTCTGGAGATCCTTTCTTCCCCAACACCCCTCAAACTGTGGATCCTCTGAACTCTGAAGGGCTGTCATCAAGCTCTAACCAAAGGTTGCATTCCTGAATTATTTTTCCTGTCTGACCAAATCTCACCAAAATAGGTAGTCCATACTATTTAAAATCATCATATTCTCTGCCTCTGTAAAGACATCTCAATAACATGAGCCGTAGTATATGTATACAATTGCCACAAAGAACCAAAAAGGAAATATTTGAGCTATGTCTGCAGATCACCATAAACCCTTCAGGTCCCATAGGAGCCTTTCTCACATGGTCGTCCATGGGGTTGGAATCACCTTTTCATTATTTTAATGGAAACCTTCAGCAAACTCATCAGTTTTAATTTCTCTGATGAGCATATCAGAACAGCAGGTACACATCTGTGGGGCTAGTTCTGACAACTTCTATCTGTAGAAATAAGGAGTTTCAATAAGCTAATGAGATCTTGATAGTACTGTGCATGTTAAATTCTGTAATGATACTGGACACTTGGATGGCCACTGTTTTTGTTGTCTACTCCAGGATATTTTTTATTCCAATTGAGTCAATCTGGTTTCTAGGACATGCATCCAAAGAGGCACAAAGTGAAAGACTGACATGCAGTATTATGTCAGGCTGACTACTTGAGAGGCAGTACCAAATCACTGGTACACACTGAAGGCGAGCCAGGGTGAATGTCAGATGAAGGTAGTGGGATGTATCTGTTACACAGCGCTTAACATGCTTTAGATACAACAAATTGTGCAGTAACAACAACAAGTAACTATATGATCATTATTTTTATTTTTGTCCTCATTTCCTCTAATTTGCAAATAAGTTCTTGTTAATGCAACTCAGTTTAGTACTTGTTACTACAGGGAAGTTCCCATTCAATGGGAGGCCGCTAAACTTGAGGTCGTTTTCAGAATAAATCGGTCAGCTAAGGAAAGCAAAAGCAGGAGCAAAAAATGACAGATGTTTTGATGAGTCATCCTCTGATTTAAAATGAAATTTCAGACATAGTGAACTGAAAATTACAATTCAATAGCTACTATTATTTGAAGATCTTCTTCTTGTTGTAAAAATACAAGGAGTAATCAGAAGAAAAAGTAGAAGAGAAAAAACATCTCAAAAATGGCTGGTATAATGAAGGGCAGAGAGATGAAACAAGAAGGAGAAGAAACAGAAGACAAAACCTTAATATATTGTAAGAAAAAGTGCATTGACACTCATATCGTATTTGATAAGGCTAAGAAAGGATCTCAGCTCAGCAGTGACTGGGTTACTCACCCCCTCATTACCGTTGAATGTGCTCCGATCCCCAGAGGTGACTGGTTCCCCCCACCATGCTTAGTTAACTTGTGGGACCCATTGCCATAGGAGCTTCTGGATGCTAAAAGTTCACCAGAGTTGAAGTAACAACCAGAAAAGTTAACAGAAAACAAATCTGTGGATATCTATTAAATACAAAACACTGAGCAGCCACTGTTGGAAATTGCTGTTTCGGGGAAGTAGATATAATTTAGTAGGCAGTAGATTGCACACTTGTTCTGCTGTTAAACTGTTCTTTGCACACCCTTTTTTGGCCAATGCTCAACTCTGGGTTAACCAGACCTTCGGTCTGTTAGTGCAGCCACTCTTAATGTTCGTATTTGGCAAAGTCTGGACAACAGAGTGCTGTTTCTAAAGGCAATGAATACTGAGATTTGGGGTGGGGGTTTTTGCAGTTCCAGATTGTTGCAAGCTTTATCAATGTCATCTTAAGAAGTTTAAGTCAAAGCGGTGCTGGCTGCAGCAGCTTGCTCAGAGCTATGTCTGGTGGGGTTTTGAATACCTCCAAGGATGCAGATCTTCACCCATCACCTTTACAGTGAAAAAGCTTTTTCTTAGGTTTGAATGGGATTTCCTGTATTTCAGTTTGTCCTCATTGCCTTTTGGCCTGTCACTGGGTACCGCCAAGAGGAGCATGGGCTCCGTATCCCTTACACCCGCTTATCATGTATTTATACACATTGATAAGATCCCCTCCTGCGCCCCAAGCCTTCTCTTCTGCAGGTTGAGCAGGTCCAGCTCTCTCGGCTTCTCATACAACAGATGCACCAATGCCTTAACCATCTCCATGGCCCTTCACTGGACTCACTCCAGCGTGCGCACGCCTCTCTTGTACTGGACCCAGCACTGCAGATGTGCCTCACCAGCGCTGAGTAGAGAGGAATGATCACCTCCCTTGACCTGCTGGCAATGCTCGGCCTGACACAGGTGACGATGCCATTGGGGTTTTTGCTGCAAGGTTGAAATTGCTGGCTCATGGTCAGCTAGAAGAGGACTCACCTTCCAAAAAAACAGAACAAAAAGCAAAATCAAAAAAACCCCAATGTTTATCCAGAATGATGGGTCTTGAGGAACCTTTGCAGGCTGCCAGAAAAGGAAGCCAAGGAACTGTGACACATAGGTAGTAAATGTTTTATTGTATGTTCTACACACCATTCTGACTGGAAAGGGTTTTGACCCCCAGAAAAACTGTAACTCTAGAAGAAAACAAATTTTGTTACTAGGGAAGGGTTGAATCATAGTGGGAAATCTGTCTGAACAATGTCTTCCCAAAAATGTGGAACTACCTATATTTTAGTAGCTGATATCTTAGGCAAAAAATATATTTCACTGTTAGACTAGGCAGAAGAGACTAATGAAACTTCACATCGTTTATGCTTGATTAACAAATATGATAATAATGTGCTAGGTCAACTATCAACCTTAGGGTTAAATTCTGCATTAAAAGTAAGAAAATCAAATATAATTAATATATTAAAACAGACTCTGGTCTTTTAATGTGAAATTACAGTTAAGATATTTGATTTTTGGATTTGTCTATGTCTCCACAGTAGTTCTTTGCTTTTTTTTTTAATGAAAATGACCTAATCCATCTTTGACTCTTTTTATCAGAATATGTATTAAAATCTGTCCAAGAGAATGCCATTGGTGACTGCAAATAGCTGTAAGAGTTTTGTGTTGTAGAGAGAGAAAAAGTAGAGCAGTTGCCAAATCATTCTTTTTTCTTTCCCTCTCTTTTTCTGAATGTTTGTTTTTAGAGGAAAAACTGGAAACGTTAAAGAAGCAAAGCAACTTTCCCAGTCTATGTGCATCATGCACAATGAAAAACGTATTAGACTATTGGACAGCTATTCCTCTGATTAAGTCTTAAGATTTTTGCTAGTGAGAAATGGTGAACTATTTCATTAAGAACTGAAATGATGTCCTCTCTGAAACAGCATTAGTCTCTAAAAATTATGTTCATTTACCCAGTTTTCATTTAGCTTAAGGACAGCAGAAGTAGCATTACATAAGCAAAAACTGGAATACATTTTTCAGTCACGTAATGTCTGCCTTTAAATTGAGAAACCTTTGACCTTGGGTGTTTCTGCCAAGATTGATTTTTCAGATCTGCCCAGCTAAAATGAATTGTAGACAGAAAAAGTATTACTCGTGTTCATTTTTACTTTTCATCTCTATAGCATTTGATGAGCATTGCATCGTTAAAACATAATGGTTGTTTCTATGATTTTTACAATGTTGTTTTCTTTTTTTGTCTTTTCTTCTTTCTTTTTCTTTTTTTTCTTGAAGATTTTAAGCAAGAGAGAATTTGGCATCATGTAGATGTGGACTGTTTATAGATAAAACGCAACATTCAGAAGTAGACACTTTAGAAAGTGCTTGAAGGCATCAAAATAAATTATTTTTAATGTACGTATATTTTTAAAAAAATTATGCAGTAGATGTACTATCCATATCTGAAGTGAAATACTGAATGGCACAAAAATAAGGCAATTACATTATCTACTGACTGTCTGTTGAAAATAGTCTTAAAAAATAAGTTGTCAGTCTTAAAAAAATTTGAATAGTCAAAATGTCTTTAGAGTTGGAAAAGTGATTACGTAAATGAAGACATTTAACCAAGAAGTGGGCATGGGAAACCTGAAGAGTAAATTCTCATATCAGAATGAAGCTGGCAGTGGAAATGTGTAGCTATTTGAGAGTGCAGTCGTTCACACTTAATAATATTAAGATACAAGAAAAAAAATAACCAAGTCAATAACTGTTTCTTAATACTCTGTTGCTAAGGAATTATCATGTTTGTAATTTCATTCATGTTAGTGAATATTATGTACAATGACTGGGGCAAGCTTAAGTCTTAATAGCCATAATACATACTATTATTTATAATAATATATATTCATAATACATATTATTCATATCACTGTACCATGCAGAAATTGCAATTTAGGAACTTCTGTGCATAACAGCTAAAGAAAATATCAGTCCCAGTTCTTGAAACTAGGACCAAAACATAGATGTGAGACAACATGCAGCTACAACTACAATAAAAAAATCAGTTTTAATCACCATGGAAGACACTAATATCACTGCACAGGAAAGCCTGATGTTGTGTGTTCTTCAGTATTTGAAAACTTCCTAATCCAGGAGAACCTCCATGGAAAAGAAGGAAATGGCTCTGCAGTTATGCAGAAGGAGCTCCTTCCAAACAGAAGCAGCAGCAGAGAAGAAAACATAAAGATGACTTAAAATGTACTAAAGAGAATATAAAGAACAATATAGGGGGGAACTGGACATACCTCCACAATTGGAGTGGCCATAAAATCTCTAAAAACAGTAACATGTTAAAAGAATAGTTTGGGAACCACAGGACAGAACATGCTGTGAGGTAGTGGAAGTGAAAGAGCAGCATAGATTTATATCAGCAAAGAACCTGGCTCATTGGTGGTTTTTTTTTCAAAAAGCATTTAACATTGGCTTTCGCGTTTATATTAAAGACATTCACAAAGATGTTATTAGACATCCTGAGAGCAAGCATTCCTTTGACAGAAGAGTCAACAAAATAAGTTGATTTTCAATGATAAAATGGGCTTCGAGGGACAAAAATATTTACCATTTGTAAACATGGGAAAATAAACTCTTTGTTTTATGATTTTCATGTTGCAGATATGATACTCCCTGAAACTAGCTAATGAATAAGTTTAGGCATAACAATCAATGCAGGAAAGCGAAAGACTTGCTCTCAGAATGATTTTTAGAAGTCTGTCTGGCAAAGATTGCGATAAATTGTACATCTCTAATCGTAATTTCATACCAGAACTTAGAGGAAGGACAGTAAGGAAATGTACAAATTAATTGGGCTGATGCCATTAGAAAGACTCTCTGGCTTCTTTGGTTTTGCCATCAGGATGCTGTTCACTCTCTCCAGCTGAGCAGTACGTCCCTGCCAAGGCGTCCCTCAAGCATAACCCCAGGTTTTCCCCAACAGCAACATGGAGAAAGCGCCTACCTGCAGCCGTGTGGCTCTGCCGGGTGTGAAAGGGTGGCAGGACTTGCCTACTTTCCACAGCATCTTCCCGTATCTGTGCCATACCTGACCTGGCTTTTGGGGTATGAAGATTTTGCCTTTGTGTGGACAAAAGATGCACTGCTTCTCCTGGCAGCAAGGTGAACTTTCTTGGCCTCCAATGAATGTAGCTGTCTCTGGGAACTTCTTTAAGGTGGAAATCTGCTGTGAAAAAGCATAGAAAGGGAAAATGTGGCTCCACAAAAGGTTATCCCATTCATCTGTGTAGCTTTTCCTCAGATTTTCTTTGCACTTTAATGAGCCCAAAATTCTGCTCAATCAGTCGGGTCAATGCCAAAATCTAGATGTAGCTGCTTAATGCATGTTGCCCTCCTGTGGTAGTGGGAATGGCTGTGGGAGTTACTGTGCACAGCCATTTGTGCAAGGTAGGATCTCACCCATCGCAAATGAGATCAGATGAACCTCAGGAAGCTGTTGTCTGTATTGCAGCAGGGTCAGTCACACTCTCAGTGCATGGAAATGGTGGGGGCCTGGAAGATCCTACATAAGGTGGCAGCTCCGCATCTTTGTCTGGATATTGGTTGAAATCTGAATAATCTTATTCCAAGTATTCTTGCCTACCCGTGTCAGGCATGTGTTACCTCATGTGCCCACATGTATCGGCATGCGCTACCTCCACAAAGACCTCAGGGCATCGTCTTTTCATAAACTGGTTAGCTATTAGTTCTTTGGTGTAGTCCCTGTGCAACACTGAATTTTTTTTAGCCCATGGATACATGTCACTGGTATTGTCAAGAAATGTTTAACTCTGAAGAAATGCAAACATGGAAAAGGAAAACCCTGTAAGGTCTATTTATTTAAGAGGTTTTCAGTTTAACTTAAGTGACTGAATTATGGGCAAAACCATTTTACCAGCTGTAGTTAGCCGGGGCACAGAGTATGCAGGATGTTAACTTGCTTCCTTGGAGTGTGATGCAAGTTTTGCATTTGTGTAAGTAATCTTGGTTACAAGAATGAGAAACCTTTATGTAATTAAATAAGAATTAAGAATTGCCTGGAATATGCAAAACATTGGAATATGTAAAAGTGGATACATATGATAAATGGGGGGAAGGTTCTTTGCAGCTGTTCCTGTGTTGATAACAAACTCAGAGCCTGGTGCCCTGTTCACCAAACTGATGGAATATGTTTGTGAGCTTGGAGATAAACAGCTAGAAAGTTTAATTCCCGTATACTATTTCTTGTGCCTTCCTAGGAGAGAGCAATTTTGATACAAGTAATAAAGCAAGTTATATCTGACTGCATGCCAAAAAGAACCCATGACCGTTCAAAAGTGGCTAGTGAATGACTGGTCAGAAATGGACCTAGAAAAGCTTTAATTGGACCCTGTGTAATCTGACAGCCAATAACACTAAGAATGTCATCAAAATAATAGTGTATAACCCTGTATGCCATGAACTACCCTGTATATCAACTAGAAATGTAGAAGAATTTTGTTTGATTGTCCTGGCATGGTGAGCAGTGAGAATATCCCTTGACACATGCAACGGAGTCTAGTCTGAAACCTAATGCTGTGAGGGAGTGGATTATATGGAAACTAGGGCTTAAAAGAAGAAAGATAAACTCTTTCTTAGCAGCTGAGCCTACCGTATCGGGAAGCGCAGTGTGGCGGCTCTGCCTAGCAGGCTGAATCACTGGTTCCTTGAGCTTCTCTTACCTCAGTAGGCACCTAAATCCCTCATGAGGGCAGTGGCAGGGTGCCTGCACATGACCCCGGGGCAGCTGTCCCACGCGGGCGCCGGGCCGGTGCTGGCCCTGCTGCACTGGGTGGTCCTGCCTCCAGGAGCACTGGCAGGGCTGTTTCTGCCAGCCGGCAGCCATCGCGCCCGACCACCACGGAGGGAAGGGCAGTCCTCTCTTCTGGCCTGGGAAGGGAGACAGCTTGGAAAAGCTGTGTCGATGTGAGACAGGCTGGAAATCAGGAAACAGTTCTGATCGGCTTGTTTGTAAGCCCATACTGGCATCATCACATTTCCTGCTCAAGGAGCACACAAAAACTTTCCTGAACAAACCTCACAAGCTGTGAATTATGGATGTACCTCTGCAAACCCTTGAGTTTCTGACTGAAAGTTAAATAAAGCAGAAGAAAATACTTTTTTTCTCTTTAGTATTTTGATTGTCTGCACAGATCCTTCTATCTATTATTTTTACATGGCTTTTATATTTTCCTATGTAGTCTCCCTTAACCCCATGCAGACATATAGCTTGGGGTTCTTCTGTATTTCCACTACATTTTAAATACTTTACATAATGTGTGTATATTCTTCCTAGATACTGATCCTTCTTTTCTGAGTAGTCAAATGTGCTTATGCATCATAAATGTTGACGCTCATACTGCTTTTCACACACAAATAGGTATTGTCCTCAGGAACAACTTGCTGTATCCATTTCAGGCAACCCACATGCCTGCATTGCCTTTCGTCAACGGTCAGTCACTAGACCCAGCTGCTTCCAATCCTATTAGCCAGCCTTTCAGACACACTTCGGCAATAGGATCTAGGCTTTCAGAGCTTCCTAATATGAAGCGTCTCCTTGTAAAAACAACCATCACTTGTTGGTGAGGGACTTCGGTGAGAACATGACTGTTTCACAGAGCAACCCAAGACGGAGATGTGAAATGACAGCCGTGCAATGGGGCGGGAGGTGCAGCAGTGGGTACGTCGAGGTCATCCTCGCTCACAGCCTCTCAGTTTGCAGTCACGTGGAACCGACCAGAGCTCCACAGCAAGCGGTGATGCCTGCAGGGAGCCAGCCCTGCTCTTCGTCCCACCGCAGCAGCAGTTCTGGCTGGGACCCGTGCCGCCTCCACCCTCAGCCTGGAAGCAACCCCCCGGCTCTTACAGCAGAGGCAAGATGGTGGAAAGTTGATGTTTAGACACACAGTTCCCTAAGCACTGGGAGTCAGACGGGCCTGTGACGTTTCACCCGTCTAACCCCATGCCGTAACTACTTTACTCTCCTTGCAGCAGCCACGGCTCCAGACTCAGTGAGGTGGGGGCTTGTCTCCTCCCAGCGAGCACATGTCCATCTCTCAGATCTTACAACATTTGGCAACAATTTCCAACTTTTCTGGAAGCCTCTATTTTGCACTAACAGTTACAAATCTGAACCTCTCCTGAATGTCTCGCCTGCCTACCTATCGTGGTTGAGATACACTACTGAGAACACTAAAGCCGTGCAAAATTTATCCTTTCCAGGTTACTCTTTATAGTATTAAGAAACTTTTCCAGGCATGAGTCAACAGGGACTTGCTGATGTGCTGCAGAGAAGCTCATGTGGAATGCTGCTGGGGCACTAGGGCTCAGCAAACTCAGAGAAGCTCCCTCCACCCCTCAGCTTCACCCTGATTTCAGGGCAGCACAAGAATCGCTGCTGGACACCCAGACCAGCATGTGTGCCCCAGTACCTCCTAGCATCATGCTGGAGCACGACCTTGGCACTTGGAGCATGGCTGTGCTTGGTGACATTCCCAGGATGCGGTCACCTCCAGCGCTGCAGTTGCCACTCTGTCGCCCATCCCTCCAGGCAAGTTCTGTGCACAGTTTGGGAGCCAGCACGCATGGGACACCCGGCAGGTTGCATGTGGTGCTTTGTTTCAGAAGTGACAGATTTAAAGGCTGTGGCTTTCAAGTGACAGACATGGCCAGGAGGTGCTGCCTGTCCTTGCAAAGCGCCTCGAATCCCTTGGGAAATGCAGGCATAGGAGGCAGAGGGGAGCCAGGCTTTCCCCCAGCTGCCTCCTGATCTGCTGCATGCCACAGGGTAGGTGCAAGCCATCCAGGTCTTACCTCTGAAGATGGCCACAGGGATTCTGGCAAACATGAGGAGACCTGCCTGAGCAGGGCTTAGTGTCTGGGCTTCCCCCAGCAGGGCCAGGCACGGAGCATGGGAGTGCTGGGGAGAGTGAAAATGGGACCTCCGCTGACCAAAAGTCCCTATTTCCCTCTAAGACTCACTTATGTGCAGGTGTACAGGGGTGGTGGCATTAGCCACGGGGAAGCTCCTGGGTCCACGTTGGTTCACTCATTCAGTGTGACAACTGCATTGTGATAGCTGCTCAGGACTTGACACAGCAAGTCATTATCTGGCCATCCCAATTTTGTTCATTTTTAATAGAGGAACTGTTTTCTAAAAGTACAGTTCCTCTGCAGAAACGTGGCTTCTTGACTCAGTGCACTTGTAAGGGCTTTAAGAGCATCTTCTTTTAATAACATCATGTTCTTGAATGCTGGTGACTTCCATAGAAAATTATCCACAATTTCCTCAATTTTAATTATCTTAGGGGTAAGGGCATCTACTGCGCTGACATCAATTCCAATCAGTCTGGATGCTGTTCTCAAAGAGATCAGGCTGTGCTAGTCCTTAAAGCATCTCTGCTTGCTGTGGCACTACCCTCAGCATAGCCCTGCCCTCCGCTCTGTGCAAGGCTGCTGCTCTGCGTGCGTGCTCAGGAGGCAGCGTGTCTTCAGCTCTAGCTACTGTTTAATTAAACAGATAAACTCTAAGTATTAATAATAAACTAACTCCGCGGCAGGCAGAGTGAAGCATCTGCCAGAAACTTTATCCCTCCATCTCTTCTAGCAATTCATCTCTTCCCTGCTATTTTGCCACGCTATCTAGCATCCCAAACCAGGAACACACTTCCCCCACTCTCCTCCTGTGTCCCCCAAATTGGGGTGCACTCCTGTCTCATGCCGCTGCCTCCATTGGGGTTCTTACAGGACCTGTTGTGCACAGCAACAGGTTACCACCACCGCACATGTCTACCCGACCAGCAGACGTTACTTACATGGGGTCACTTGTCCCCAGGCCCCAGTAACATGCCCCCATACACACAGAAAGGCTTTCAGCTATCGTACTCCTGCCTTCACCAGTATTTTCTCTATTCTGCACCAGGCAGCACTGAACACATGCAAGGAGAAATCTCTGCTAGAGCTCTGCATGTGTTCGGCATGGACCAAAGTCACCTTTGCCACCAGTGGCAGGCTGAGGACTAGCCACCAGCTCTCCAGGCTCCCAGTGCCAAAGGGCTCATACAGAAACCTACCTCCTGCACTGCTCATCTTGGCCATGATCATAAGGGGGAAGAGGAGGAGAATTTTTCTTCTAGTACTGTGCTCTGTAGGGCTAGGCCGGCAACATCACAGCAGTCGGACGAATCTCTGGTGCAAAGAGTCCAGAGTCTAAACACACAGAATGAGAGGAAGAAAAGGACAAATAACTCATAGATTCACCACAGGCCATGGAAAATGCCCATAACCTGTTTGCTTAATTTTCAGCAGTATGTATTCTCAGTCCTGCAGCCTTCTGAGATGCTTTTGAAGAAGAAAAAAACACTTTTTGGCTTTCAAAAGTAATGAATAGCCCCAAAGAATTAAAATCACTGTTGCTGTGTAACTGTGACAACTAAGTTGGGGAGGGGGTGCATGCATTATGAATTAGGTGTGAGCCACTCCAACTCTCCACAGGGCCCTTCTAGAGGCATCTTTGCCCAGACTGTGTGCTGCTGAAATCCAGGCCGGCTGCCAGGCTGCCCTCCCTGCTGCCTGCACCCCTGCCTGCTCACCCACTCTGCCTGTACCTGGCCTCTGCATCGCCCTCCTGAGCATGCCTGGCTGGGCAGCTGCAGTTTAGCTTTCCCTCCCCAGCCCTCCTTCAGGGTTACACCCCAGAAGAGGAGGGAGGAAGGAATCTCTGCTACAGCCCTGCTTTTGTCGCTGCTCCCCTCCTATTCCTCCTGAACCTCCCTGGGCTCTGATATATTCCAGGAGTGTTAGTCAGGGGCTGCCCACTGGAGTATTGAAAGGGCATGTGGCTTGCTGTTTTAAAAATGCAGCCAGATTGAGAGAAAATTTAATTACAGCAGATTTCCACTAATTTAAAACCTTCCCCTTGGAAGACCAAATGCCACCCGTGCTGGCAGAAGGATGTGGGGCTGTTCCTGGCCTCTATAACTTTAATTTCCTCTTCAGGTCGAGACAAGGAAGGCAGAGTGTGGGAAATCTGGCTTGGTCATGGAGGGTGCACCCTCATGCGAGGCTGCCCGCCCGCACACCCTGGGAGCTCTGCCGGGAAGTCTCTCGGGAATGGAAGGGAATTTTTTTTTGGCGCAGCTGCCATTTCCACTGCCAAAATGGGAACCCAGAAACAACCCCAGTGACTCTCCATCCCTACCCAAGGGAAAATTCCCTCCTGAGCCCACATTTCATTTAAGCCCCAGAACATAAGAAAGATGTACTAACCACAACTGGGGACATTTCTCTCAGTAGCAGTAAACCTGACTAACACTTTATCTATTTGAGATCAATAACAAATGCTTCTGAGTGATAATATAAAATATAGCAGATACAAATAATATCTCATAAGAGAAAAGAAAATCCCCAGAGGTTCCTCTCAACTTATATTTCTATAGGTTCTAAGTTCCCAATACCATGCCTTTTGGCATCTCATAAAGACAGTGAAATAATTTATGTGCTGAATTTTAACCTTTTGCAAATTAAGTCTAATATGTTTGTTTCCTGTTTTGAACAATGGTAAAAATATCAACTGAGCTGAGAGGGCTGCATTAGAGGACACAAAAGAGCCAAAAAATTGAACAGTGAAGGTGAAGAAAATTAGAAACAAGTGCAGATGGTTGACAGGACAGAAAAGCCTATTTTTCTGTGCATTTATACAATTGCCACCTGGGCTTTACCACTGACTTAGACCAAACCATTCCTGTAACCAGGTTAGATATTCTCACAGACTCACAGAAAATTTGAAAGGATCCTAAGGGATCACCTAGTCCAGTTTAACTTGAACCTAGATGTTCCCTGCAGAACTGTTGCTAAATCTCTGGTGACAGGGATTGACAGCCTAAGCAGGCTGTTCTGCTGTCGCACCGTCCTTACACTAAGGAAATGGTTATACAGCTGAAAGTGAATTAAATAGCAGGCAAGCTGTAAGGGCCTTCTCGTGACTATTCAACAGCACAATTGAAATATCTCATTAATTCTGCGTGGCTGCTTTCAGCTGGTCACCTGCACTGTTTTGGGTCACTGACTAGAAGAGTGTGATACAGAGAAGTAGGTCTCCACACAGGGAGCACATCAGGTTTAAAAGGTGTCATTTACGCTCAGGCAAAAAGAGACTATGGATTTTATTCTCTAACATGCTTTCAGTAGCAGCTTATTAGGCAGTTGATACAAATACTGCAATGAGAGGGAAAAAAGTTAGAGATTTCTGCAAATATTTTTCCTGGTTGCAAAAAGTTCAAGTGTAGATATTAGCAAAAAGATCACAGCAAAACTATGGAGGCAGACACGTCAGTTGTTTCTTGTCTTCCAAGAAAATGTCATCTTGTATTCACAAGCTAACAGTTATGATCTATTGTCTAGGAGTTGTAGCTTTGCTGTGGCTTACTATGAATCATAACCGTCTGCCCGCTGGGACCAAAGAACAAGGAGAGAATAAGCAGAGAACACATGAGGACTCCTCCCCTTTATCATTTAGTAATCTCAGCGATCAGAATACCTCCTGCCCCTGCCTAGCATGGTCAAGAAACAGTAATTTATATTTATGAGAGTGTCAGAACAGTGCTGACACAATTTATGCTTGAGAACATGGCAACTGATTTTACTATCAGGTAAAATATCATAGAATCATAGAATCACAGATCAGGTTGCTCAGAGCCCTGTCCAACCTGACCTTGATAGGTTCCAGGGTTGGGACATCTACCTCTCTGGGCAACCTGGGCCAGTGTTTCACCACTCTCATTAGGAAAAATATCTTCCTTAGACCTAGTCTAAATCTGCCCTCTTTTAGTTTAAAACCATTACCCCTAGTCCTATCACTGCAGGCCCTGCTACAAAGCCTGTCCCCATCTTTCTTATAGTTCCCCTTTAAGTACTGGAAGGCTGCAATAAGGTCTCCCTGGAGCCTTCTCTTCTCCAGGCTGAACAAACCCAACTCTCTCAGCCTGTCCTCATAGGAGAGGTGTTCCATCCCTCTGATCATTTTGGTGGCCTCCTCTGGACCTGCTCCAACAGGTCCATGTCTTTCCTGTGCTGAGGGCTCCAGAGCTGGATGCAGGACTGCAGGTGGGGTCTCACCAGAGCGGAGCAGAGGGGCAGAATCACCTCCCTTGACCTGCTGGCCTCACTTCTTTGGATGCAGCCCAGGATGTGGTTGGCCTTCTGGGCTGTGAGTGCACATTGCTGGCTCATGTCCAGCTTTTCATCCACCGGTTCCCCCAAGTCCTTCTCAGCAACACTACTCTCAATCCCTTCATCCCCCAGCCTGTATTGATACTGGGGCTTGCCCCAACCCAGGTGCAGGACCCTGCACTTGGCCTTGTTGAACCTCATGAGGTTCATGTGAGCCCATTCCTTGAGCTTGTCTAGGGCCTCTGATGGCATCGTGTCTGACAGGTGTGTCAACCGTCCCACTCAGCTTAGTGTCACCTGCAAACTTGCTGAGGGTGCACTCGATCCCACTGTCTATGTCATTGATGGAGATTTTTAACAGTACAGGTGTGCCAGTATCTAGCTGTTTCTCCCCTGTTTTTGTTTATGCAATCAGAGGAGTTTCAGCACAGAGGAGTGATGAAAGGCTGCCTGTTTAGTGAAATCTCTCAATCACATGCAAGACAACTGGTTTATAAAGCTAATTACTGTGGAAAAAGTCTTGTATACATACAGACATATGCATATTTTTATCCATATATATATATAAAAATGAGCCCACAGTAAATCTGAGAATTTCTAAGGTATTTATCCATACATATCACCTAAGATGTGTGACTGTGTCAGGGTGTGTGCAGTGTTGTACGTCTGGGCGCTTGAAGGATACCTGATAAACTGCTGTATGCAAAAATCACAGAATGCTGTTCTTTGACAGGGATCTCCGGAGATCACCTGGCCCAGCCTCCTCCTCACAACAGGGTCAACTTTGAAGTTAGATCAGATTGCTCAGGGCGATGTCCAGGCAAGTTCTGAGTATCTCCAAGGATGTCTCCACAGACGTGTCTCTGGGTACCTGCTCCAGTGCGTGACCACTCTCAGTGGATTTTTACTTTTCCTAGTATCTAACTGGAACTTCCCTTGCTGCAGCTTGAATCTGCTGCTCCGTGTCCCGTCACATGCACCTCTGGGGAGAGTCTGTCTCCCTCTTCTGTATCTCCACCGATAACTGAAGAGAGCAGTAAGGTCCCGCCATCGCCAGCTCTTAGAACGGCTGGGACCTTCCCTATCTGTCCTTATCCTTGTGGTGCAGCCTCCACCTATCCTGGTGCCCTCCACTAGACTCGCTCCAGCATGGCAATGTCTTTCTCACACTGGGGAGCCCCAGACTGGACCCAGTGCTCCAGGTGTGGTCTCACCTGGGGGAAGAGAGAGGAATAATCACTTCCCTGGACCCACTGGTCACACTCTTGCCAAGGCAGTCCAGCGTGCAGTTGACCTCCCCTGCTGCCAGGGCATACGGCTCTCCCAGGCTCAGCTTGTCCACCGACTTGCTGAGAGCACTGTACATCTCCTCATCCAGACCACCGATAAAGATTTTAAACTATACCAGCCCTGGTATCGATCCCTGAGGGATGCTACTAGTCACTGGCTTCCAGCTGGATTTCTTATGGCTGAAGACCCTTTGAGCCTGATAGTCCTACCAATTTTCCACCCAATTAATCATCCACTTATCCAGGCATCATTTCACCAATTTGGCTTTGATCATATTATGGGAAACTGTCAAAGATCTTTTAATGGTCGAAGTATACAACATCCACTGCTCTCCCTCATCCAGAGCCAAGAAGGCGATCAGGTTGGCCAGGGATGATTTGTCCTTGGTAAATCAATGCTTGATGTCCGAATTACCTTCTTGTTCACCCTGTGCCTGGACTCATCTCTCCAGGGCCTGAGGTTAAGCTGACTGGCCTATAGATTGCCTGATCGTCCTTCTGGCCCTACATGAAAATGGATGTAACTTTTGCCTTTCTTCATCACCAGAACTCTCCCCTGATGATCGTGAACTTTCAAAGATGATAGAGAAAGGTTTCACCTTGACATTGACCAGCTCTTTCAGCATTCTGGGATGATCCCACGGGCTTATGCATACCTAATTTGCTTGAGTGGTCCCTAACTTAATTATCTTCTACTGTGAGCAATGCTTCCCTTCCCCAGGCTGTGCTATTCATGTAGATTAATCTGATAAGAAATGTATTTTCTTTTGCCACAGGTACTCCAAATTATTCTAGTTGAAGCTTTGGCATTGCTTCCACACCCCAACTTTCTAAAGCTTTTTTCTTAACAAAAGCTTCAGCTTTGAAAATGGTGGGTTTTACATTCAGTCCTCGTTGGTTTTATGCTCTTTGTAGCTTTTGCCAAGCCATTGCACCAGCAAAAGATGTCATGTAGCTAGAGTTATTAAAATCTTTTGCTCCAATTCAGTGACTTAATACTTGGGGAATTTGCATGAATGAATGGATGGATAAATATGTCTGATTCAGATGATAAATAGATGAACAAATTTCAGCAAAAGTATGGAAAGTTTCAGCATCTAAGTTTAAAATAACAGGTCAAGATCATCTCTGGGTCATGTATAAAGCCTGCTGGCATCTTTGAACCTTCTACGTCTTCTCATTGAGTTGAGTGCCTGGTCTAGAGGGCTGTGTGACTCAAGTGTCAGGTCTTAAAAATACCGTTTCCTGAGTAAGGAAAGCTGGACTGGCTTTGGAAATTTAAATTTTCAGTGTGGCAGATGGTAAAGCGAGACCAAAGTTAATCCAGTTGCATCTGTAATTTCATATGCACAAGAGAAAGCACAATTTAGTCACTTTATTAGCAATTTATAAGAACATATTGTTTGTTGCTACCAGAATCTTGAACAGGCAAG
Organism: Phaethon lepturus; assembly: GCF_000687285.1. NCBI lineage: Eukaryota > Metazoa > Chordata > Aves > Phaethontiformes > Phaethontidae > Phaethon > Phaethon lepturus. The sequence goes on from NW_010514001.1 coordinate 38,171, forward strand.
ACTGAAACCTGGTGTTTCTTTACACAAGTGTTTCACAGTAAGAGAAAGCTATGCTAATGTACTGGGCAGATAATGTTATTGGAAATACTGATTAAGATATTACCGCCCATAGAGAGTTTTGAGGCACAGAGCTGAGAAGAAGCTAAAACCTTTTGTGCATGCAACTTATACAAAGTCATGTTGAATAACAGCTCCTACTGACTTGCTAACAGTATTTTCTAAATCATTTTTAGTAGTCTGTGTACTTATTCATATACTCATATATGCAGAAAATATGATACATAATTTGGAATTTCTGCCAGAGGTTTGAAGATGTCCATGCTGAAATTAGCAAAGAAAATCTTCTTTTACCCAAAACTGTAATGAATGATAGCCTCTCTTGTCACATTTACTTTGATGTAGAGAAAGGAATGTTTTACACTTGAGCTTGCCCTTTCTATAAAACTCTAATCAGAAAAGGAGGACGTCTTCTAACATTATGTAAAAGAAGATTAGTTTAGCAGGACAGGCTTCATCAATCAACCAGAGCATTCCAAGGGAGAGGTTTGTCTTTTGTATGGTATGAAATTGAACGCCTAAACTTAGGCTCCTGAATTGACTTCTAATTAAAAGTGGTCTGCATTTCAGACCTGCTGAATGTGAAAATTTTGAAAAGAAATTAATAGAAGCTGCAAGAAATGAGACCTCTCTGGTTTGACATTTATGGAAGTTTCCGAATTATTTAGAAGCTTAATCATAGAATCACAGAACCATAGAATCATGGAATAGTTTGACCTGGAGGGGACCTTTAAAGGTCATCTAGTCCAAACCCCCTGCAATGAGCAGGAACTTCTTGAACTAGAGCAGGTTGCTCAGAGTCTCATCCAACCTGACCTTGACTGGTTCCAGGGAAGAGGCATCTACCACCTCTCTGGGCAACCTGGGCCAGTGTTTCACCACCCTCATTGTGAAAAAATTCTTCCTTAGATCTAGTCTTTTAGTTTAAAAACATTACCCCTAGTCCTATTGCAGCAGACCCTGCTAAAAAGTCTGTCCCCATCTTTCTTATAAGCCACCTTTAAATATTGGAAGGCTGCAATAAGGTCTCCCCAGAGCCCTCTCTTCTCCAAGCTGAACAACACCAGATCTCTCATAGGAGAGGTGTTCCATCCCTCTGAGTATTTTGGCAGCCCTCCTCCGGACCCTCTCCAACAAATCCATGTCTTTCGTGTGCTGAGGGCTCCAGAGCTGGATGCAGGACTGCAGGTGGGGTCTCACCAGAGTGAGTAGGGTGGCAGAATCGCCTCCCATGACCTGCTGGCCGCGCTGCTTTGGATGCAGCCCAGGATGTGGTTGGCCTTGTGGGCTGCGAGCGCACATTACCGGCTCATGTCCAGCTTTTCCACCAGTCCCTCCAAGTCCTTCTCAGCAGCACTACTCTCAATCCCTTCATCCCCCAGCCTGTACCGATACTGGGGGTTGTCCTGACCCAGGTGCAGGACCCTGCACTTGGCCTTGTTCAACCTCATGAGGTTCACGTGGGCCCATTCTTCGAGCTTGTCAGGTCCCTCTGGATGGCATCCCATCCTTCAGGCATGTCAGCCACCCCACTCAGCTTGGTGTCACCTGCAAACTTGCTGAGGGTGCACTCGATCCCACTATGTCATTGATGAAGATATTAAACAGTAGTGGTCCTAGCACAGACCCCTGAGGGACAACACTCATCACTGATCTCCATCTGGACATTGAGCTGTTGACCACTACCCTCTGGATGTGACCATCCAACCAACTCCTCATCCACCGAACAGTCCACCCATCAAATCCATATCTTTCCAATTTAGAGAGAAGGATGTTGTGAGGTGGAACAGCTATGTGCTCTATCTTTAAGTAACATCTTTTAGAGATTTTAGTTGGATCTATAAATGATCTAGCAAACCCATGTCCCAGAGACACAGTGCTGTCTGTAGCTAGAGACAGACTCCATGTGCTGTGCAAGAGAAAATGGATGCTTCACCATGCATTGAAACAGCTGTTTCACTGTACTGTAAAGCCTCCTTTCTAGTTTGTCAGAGATTGTTCTAGCAAGTATCACACCCAGCTTTGTTTCACATCTCTTCTGTGCCTCCATGGTTCATAAACACAAAGTGGGCTGTGGTCTTTGAAGAGAACATGCGCCTCATCCATGAAAAAAGACAGGAGAAGAGGTAGTGAGAGGCACGTTGGCAATCCTCATTGACAACAGGGTTTGCAAGATTTTCTCCTGAAGTTCTTCCTAATGTTTGGGGGACAGCCCCAGATGACCATGTGGCCCATAAGACTGACAATAACCAACACATGCCTTGTGAAGACTTGTCTGAAATCTAACCTCAAGAGCTGCTCCTGCTGCAGGTTATTCTGCACAGCCCTGGGCAGGCCACTACAGTTCATGTTTGTGAAACTGGTGTAGTAATATGTATTTTTCACTATTTTGGGTTATCTTGTCCAGCCATACACCTCTTTGGCTTCCTACCTTCCCAAGTCAACAAGATCTGTGTCTCCACTGAGAAACAATAAAACACAATAACAAAAACAACAAAGTATAAGAAAAATAAAGAAGAAAAAGTAGTTCTACCAGGATGCCCTAAAACTGTTGTTCAGAAAACCAAAGCATCTTAGCCTGTTGCATTTTATTTTAGTGTGAAGAAACAAAGAAAATTGAGCTTAATGCCAAGCCTTTATTTGTGTATTCCTCTGTCACTCAGGAGATTGTTCCTATGCTGGGCACATCGGGGGGATCAGTTTTGTCCAATAAGCCTTCTTCAGGCAGCATGTCTCTAGTGCACATGAATAATGGAAAGGAAATAAACTCCAATCTGTGTAGCTTTTTATTAAATACATATCTTAGCGACAAAAATGCCCCAACAGCCTGAAATCACATTGCTTTTGCCCAGAGTTGTACTCAAGTGCTCAGTACCCTGCCCCGCCATGCACTAGCAGAGCATGTTGCAGTGCTTAGCATCCTGCGGGACCTGCTCCGAAGTTTTTAAATACAATGGCTGAAAAATAAAATAAGGGGGAGGTCTAAAAAGCAGATACAGACAGAAGGGTGCCTTTGAAGGCATGGAGTATCTTATCAGGGAAGCACACCATAACAAGCAGGTTAAGCAAGGTTATTAAGCAGAAAAGCAGCTTATTAAGCTCAATCTATGTCCTTGAGTCCTGTTTAAAGATCTGCTCTTTCTGCAAAAGTCTTCAGCATACCAGGACTGAAGCTTGTGAGATGCTCAGAGACACCAACTAAAAATGAAATAGGATAAGGTTTTCCATTTTAAGATGGAAATAATAACAGCAAACAAAATTGTTGTAACAGTAATTGTATATCTGTGTTTCAATAGATGCCCACAAACCCAGAAATGGACCCGATTGTATGCTAATCCTTATAGTGTGTCATCACTACACTGTTTCAGTCTGTTTCACACTGTGTTTGAATCTCCTGAAGCTCAGTGTTAAGGGGAAGATGCATCCTAGTCACACTGCCGTGTGGGCTGCTCCCTATTCATTCACCTAAAGGGTCTGGAGACTCTGTCCATACCAGCAAACTCATCTTAGCTGCAGGAATGCACCAT
>NW_010514001.1:41785-57107 GCF_000687285.1 Phaethon lepturus
GCTGCCGGCCACGCAGAAGGAATGGGGTCAAAACTGCAATGGGGTCAAATATAGCTGAGCCAGATTTGTTCACAGTCAGTGAGTGTAGAAGGCACTGCATGCATTGGAGAGGCAAACTGCTTAGCGCCTCGAGGAGCACTTGTTTGACTCCATATGTTCTCCCTTCGGTGCGTTCATGGGCTTCCATGCCTGGAAAAATAAACAGAAACTGTGCTTATATTTTTTTTAAAAGTTGTTAACATTTGTGACACAATAAAAGGAGATGACTGAGAAGTAGGCTAGGAAGGGCAAGGGGAAAATGGGACAAAATGCATTTACACACCTATTTCATGTGATCACATCTCTTACATAAAGAGCCCAAGTGTACAAGGAGCTTAGAGATAACGAGACTCTTCAGCAATCTTGACTTCTTAATGTGCTGAGAAGCTGCTATGACCAGCTGCATCCATGGATTTACATCTCAGTGCTGAAATAGAGGGTAGGAAAAGAATTGTTTGTGAGTGCATTTAGTCCCTGGAGGCTAATTCTTCTCTTTCTTTTTTCCTGCCTGGGTGCTAACTGGTTGTCCTTCCTTGCCCACTGCCTAAAGCTAGAAGTTAAATTAAAACTCTGAGGTCTAAGAAAGTTTGGAAAACACAGGTTCTGTTTTGTCATGGTCATGTTTCCATGTTTTTCCTGCAAAATTGTGTCACCAGGATCAGCACAGTGAAGAAGAAGTCAGTCAACACATCACTGGGGATTGTTTACCTTTGCAGTATCTTCTCTGTATTCCTTTTTAGACCTGAAACCTCAGAGGAATCACTCCCACTCATTGTACCCAGGTGTTCATTGGCTAAAAAGAGCACAAGATTCAATCAGTTAGATGTACTGTTTTTCCTGCTGTGGAAAAGATCACCAGAACTGAAATAGAGCAGTAACGAAGAGAGTGGAAACTTTGTGAAGAGTGTGGGAGCCCCGGACTGCACGTGAGCTTTGGCTCATGCTCTGTATCAAGAGCAGAGGAAAGGAGGAGGAATGCATTTCCATGCATGTGCTCACAAGCTCTTCGTGGAAAAGAAGGTCTCTCTGCAGCACTTCTGGTTCGATCAATGCAACTAATGCCAGGGGAAACTCACTGCAGAGCCACTGTAACCACCCTGCCAGTTTCTTCTCTCCCTGTTGACTCCCTGTTGCTTGACCCTCCACAGCTTCATTCCTCTACCAGGGCATCCACTGCCCTGATTTATTTATTCTCACCTGAGGATTTATTTTCAAGTACCAGTAGTTCAAAAAGAATACTGCTGGCAGCTCCCTGAGGTGATGACTTCAGAGCAGGAGTATTTCACTAGCACTGTTTTTCAGGAGGTAACATGCTCTTTGTCACCACGTGAGTGGATATCACGAGGTGAGCAGGATATCCTAACTTTTGGCTGCCAATACGAAGCTATATATACATAGCTGAAATGAACTTCACCTCTCTTCTGCAGGTGATGACTTTAGAGGACAACAATAAACAATTTGGTCTCTATATTGTTTCCAAATACATCAAAGGACAGACTTTCAGAACACATTCTGAAGGAAATAAATAAAAATCCCAGCCATAAGGAAATCAAACAAAATAATTTCTTAGTACATTAAATTCTTAACTTTCCTTTCTTCCAAAGGTTTCTTTTTAGTGAATATCAGATGGGGATCCCAGCAAGGATGTATTTCAGGCTGATGTGCCCAGAAGAGAAAAATAACTAGTGAACTTTGAAGTTGAGCTAGTGTAATCTCCCTGCTCAGTACGCAACTTTATTCCTTCCAAAGCCTTTGCCTCCTCTAACACATCAAAGCAGGTGGCCTTATTTTTCATTTTAAAATATGAGAACAGAATTGAGTTTATTTATCTGAAGTCCTCACATTCTCTGTAATTTCTATTCATCATCTAATTTGAGGTTATGCTTTACCTTGTGCACTTTATTAAGTGGTGTAAGTACTTACTTTTCATTGCCAGTCTAGTGTCAGAAGGCACAAAATTATTTGAATCAATACTGCAAAGAGCTTTTTCTCCTAACAGCATCCTGGGAACAGAAAACACTTTGAATGAACTTATAAGGGGAACAGTTGGCTATGAAAATACCCTCAGTGATTTCCTTTTCACCACAGAGCAGTATTCATTGGGTCTTTTGAACCTGTATGGAACAAAACATGAAATTGTGGGATTTGGATATCCTCTGTTGGTAAGCAGGAAATGTGTATCTAACAGATCTTTTTCTGCTACCACCGCCTGGGAGTCTATGGATAATTAACTCTTAGGTAGCCCCTGATAAATGGGATATTTTCACACAGTTCCAGAAATGTTTTGAAATTTCAATAGTGCCACATGGTGACAATCTACAAAACTCATAAGCTTCCATAAAATGGAGAGTATAAATTCAAATTACAGAAGACCAAAAAATGGGAGAAGGTACTATTGTGTACCAGTACATTTATGGTTGTCCTCCCTTCTGTTCATGAGCATAGCCTTGTGTCAGAGACCCAGGCCTGGCTGGAGCCTTTAATAACACCTGGATGCAAAGGAGCAGACTGAGAAATAAAGTGCATTTGCAACCGGAGCTAGGGTAGTATAGATAATGAGGGGTGGGCACCCCTTGAGAAATATGGTTCTCTGGTAAAAGGCAGAGGAACCTTACGCAGATGATGTATAGATGTTGCATCCCCATGATCGAGGCTTTTCTACTGAAACCTCTCACCAGCTCTGGCTGTCACTGCCCCTCTTGTGTATCTTCATTTTTCTGTGTCTTCCCTACTGACACTGTATCGGTCCCTTACATGTTCTCACTACTCCTTGGTTTTGTGCTGATTTTGCTGAGCACAAATGCTGTGGATGATTTGATCAAGGTAAGATGGAGTCCCAGTAGAGGTTTATTTTCCTTATTTTCTATTGTAAGTCACAGCCCATCTTAAGAAATAGAGACAGAAGCTGTTAACACAGTATTCATAATCTTCTTTGCTATTTTTTCTCCAAGTTCCCCTGGCCACCTGTCCACTGCCTGGAAAGTGTACCACTATCGGGTGGTCAGACCTGATATTCAGACCAAAGCCAAAGAAGGCTCAGTGTTTTTAACTCTGACTTTCAGCTCTTGCTCTGGAACTCCTTTCTGAAGGGATATCTGCAGGACAACAGAAGACTTCATGGCTGCCAAGGACTATCCATCCTTTGAGATGTGCAAGTACAAATATTCTTCTGAATGCCCCTTGGTTTGTTTCAGTGAAAACACTGAATTAGCACACACCTGGTAACTGAAGGTTCAGGTTTTGTTATGACTTTTCTTATTGCTGATACAAATATTTTTTCAGTGAGACGTAACTGAGTGAATACTGAATTTGTATTAAGCGCGGGCAACTTTGAAAGTGCAATGAGTGACATATTTGTTAGGGAAATATAGGCATATACCTCTTGTCATTGTGGAGTTGCTGTAGCTACAGTGTTCCTTAGGTTTTGTCTGCAAGATGCCTTTGGGAACACCTTAGCACACGGCAGGCGTGAGCTGCTTGCAAACCTCTCCTCCAGACCACAGCTACGTTTCACTGGAAAAGGCTCACAGCTGCCATCCACCAAACGTGCCGTCCATGCTAACCTCTGAAAAGCAACACCTCTTCAAATAACCATATAAAAAACTACAGACCTCACTTAGCTGGGGGAAACCAAGCTTTTTTCAATCTTTTAGCCTTCAAAAGGCATTTTCATAATAGGTCTTCTCAAAACACACCACAAGTAACAGATCTACAGACCGACCGTGCATTTGCCACACTTTTAAGCCACAAGATGATGGAGATAAGGTAAAAATTAAAATAAATGCTGAAGAAATCAGGTTTGTAAAATCTGACTGTGATTTTAGGACTGTAAGAAGAAATTTACAGATGGTATAAAAATATATTTAAGATATTTCACTAACTGTGTTCCGCGAAATCTCAGAAGCAACAGAGCCAAGGGGGTCAGAAGGTAACACGCAATCCTGGCTGCCTAATGTTCCTCACTTTTTCTTCCCCAAAACCCTTTCTCTTCTAGACAATGCAAACAGTTTTTCCAACCAATATCCCATCAAGACCTCCTGCTGTGTTAAATGTGTCTCACCCTGAGATTCACACTTTGGTGCTATGTAGTGAAGTAATGCCATCGCTTCACTGAATCAAAAGTCTTTCATTGTTCAAAGGGGTTGTCACCTCTTTGACAATGTCAAAATTAACTGCTTCACAGCAGGGGAGGTCTTAGAAATAATGAAAGTTCCTGCCATCGCTTAAGTATAAGCAAGATAACAGGCACTTAAGACAAGGAATTGTTAATACCTGACCCTTTTTATGAGGATTGTCACCTGTAAGAAAAAAAATGCAAAAAATAACCTCTGAGATGAGGGAAAAAATGTTCTTTAAAAAACTATCTGCTCTTCTTTCTTAATGCGTAATAGCTTATATTATTTCAAATACAATGTCTCTGATATTTAAGAGTTGCCTTCATCCTGCATATTGGGGCCCAGCAGGACCTACATGTCAAAGAACAGCACAGTAAAAAGTGATTGAGCTGTTACAAGCAACTGCCTCTGAGCAAAGAAAGCAGCATGTTGTGGAAACTATCTTCTTATTTTCTCGGGGAAAACATGTGCTTTCCCATTTGATATTAGTTAAGAATAAAAATACTACCAAAATGGTATGAACACCAGCATAAACTGCCTTTTGGACAGGAGATTTGTATGTAGATTCAGTGGCCCAGCAACCATAACCTTAAGTTTATTTGGCTTGCAAAACTAAGATTTTTACTGCAGAAATCAGGGGGTTTTTTTGAGCTCATCTATGATATCTAACATGATATCTAACATGATCATGAAAGGGAATGGGACAGAAGTAGAAGAGAAAATAGGAATACTTTGAGCCACTGAGGCTTGGGTCTTTTTCTGCTAGGGTACGCAGCAGATAGATTATCGTGATGTTGCTAACAGCTGGTGCAATTTAAACCATTCTCTGCATTCTCTATACTGAGCGAGTACCAAACAAAAGGCATCTATTCTGCAAACAGCACTGAGCACGGGGTAACACACTCTCCTAGTAGGATAAAACAGGCTGTTTTCAGAAATACACAGTATAAAGGACTCTCAAGGCACCAGCAAAATTGCAATTATATTTGGATCCTGCTTTCCATTTTCAAAATGCCTTTTTATGGATTTATACTGCAGAAATCTGATGTGCCCTCAATAATGACTGTTTGTGCAGGGCATGCATACTTGTTTTCTTGCGTGGGCTGTTCCTGTTACCATGATTTTACTGACAGAAGAACATCAATCTTTTTGAAAGCGAGGCCTCCAGTCCCCGTCTGAGCACACTCACTTTTGTCTCGGCACTTCCACATCCCTAGCGTAACAAATTACACAAGGAGAACGTCAGCTACAGCTACAGATGATCCTAGCCCTGTGTGTATGTGTTCAAAATAGAGATACACATAGATATTTACATATGTATGTGACAAGAGGAGGGGGTTTTCCTCTATTTTTTATATGCCAGGTTCACTCGGCATATTATGTATTTATTGGACATTTCTTATACAATAAATTTAACGTGAAAGCCAAGAACAGTTTCCAAAAAAAAATCTTTTTGCTTCATATTTGCCTTTACTGCTTGGTAATATCAGCTATTTTCATAGGTGTTTAAAAATACCCATTTCCATTAAAAAACATAGATAGGTAAAAAGATCATCAAAACCACCTGACAATCCATGTGACTCTGCTGGTTTTGGCTGGGATAGAGTTAGTTTTCTTCATAGTAGCTAGTGTGGGGCTGTGTTCTGGATTTCTGTGATGAAACCAGTGTTGATAACACAGGGGTGTTTTCACTGCTGCTGAGCAGTGCTGACACAGAGCCAAGGCCTTTTCTGCTTCTCACCCCACCCCAGCAGCGAGCAGGCTGGGGCTGCGCGGGGAGCTGGGAGGGGACACGGCTGGGACAGCTGACCCAGGCTGGCCAAAGGGATATTCCATACCATATGACGTCATGCTCAGCATATAAAGTTGGGACAAAGAAGAAGGAAAGGGGAGATATGTTAGGAGTGATGGCATTTGTCTTCCCAAGTGACCATTACGCGTGATGCAGCCCTGCTTCCCTGGAGATGGCTGAACACCTGCCTGCCCATGGGGAGCGGTGAATGGATTCCTTGTTTTGCTTTGCTTGCGTGCACGGTTTTTGGGTTCCCTATTAAACTGTCTTTATCTCAACCCACGAGTTTTCTCACTTTTACTCTTCTCATTCTCTCCCCCATCCCACTGGGGGGGAGTGAGCGAGCGGCTGCGTGGGGCTTAGTTGTTGGCTGGGGTTAAACCACGACAGTGACTTAAAATAAATATCAATTATGAAAATAGATATACCCAGCTAATAGATATACCACATATATAGAGAGAAGTGCTGACATGCTCACAGGAAGACTGGGAGCCACAAGAGAAAGCTGTTGATTTTTTTCAGAATGGTGAGAAGCAGCGTGACGTTTGCTCTGCAGTCGCTGTTTCTGTTTGAAAGATGGTGGTACCTGGCCAAAGAAGCCAACCTGCCAGTGCTGGCGCCCATGAGGTGGTTTGGGGATGGTGCAGAGGGAGAGTTGCCCTGATGGTACCCATAGGTTGAAATTACCACTACATCTGAGGATAAGAAGTTAGTTGTTCTTTGGGTGCTGATCAGTTTTCTGTATTGCCAGGAAAAATCTATTTGTAGTACACTACAGGCGTGTTAATCAAGTAACCTTAAGGAGGAGGACGAAGGAAAATTATACAATCCACCATGGTAAAATAAGATACTGTTCCTGTGTTCAGTTAGAGGGAACAAAAGGCAGGCAAATATATAGGAAGGGAAAGGAAGGTTTCCTTCCATCCCAGACTAGGCGAGGACGAGTGAACACCTCTGGCAATGGGCACAGCCCACCAGCTGGCTGAAATGAGTTTCCCTCGTTAAGTATAACCTTAAGGACATATTTTGCTGTTTTACCTTTTCCTACCCTTGCAAATCTGTATTTGCACCTGACCCCAAATCTTGGCTGGTGAGAAAACCGTGAATTGCACGGAGCGCGTGATGCTCCCTTCCTCGGGGAGGCAACGTCCCTCCATTTACACGTGCCCCGTTCCAGCGTCGGTGTTACACGGGGCTCATGTCGGGGAGAAGCCCGTGAGCCCGGGTAGGTCCCTGGCAAAAAGCAGAGGGGACAGGGGCTCCCGGGGGCAGCAGCAAGGTCTCGGCTGGCACTCAGCAGAGCAGCTCACCCCGCATCACCCCCGTGCAGCAGGGGGGGTAGGCACCGGTGTACCCCCTCGGTGGCACTGAAGAAAGAGGCATGTTGTTTGCAATACTGATCTGCTTATAGTTTCGTGCTAGTCCTTCAGGTCGGGGGCTGTAATTAAAAAATTAAGGAAGAAAAAAATCTACCACTTTCCTGAACAAAACTGCTATTCTAATGCTCATTAGGCTCATTTGTGCAGCAAAACATCCCCAGGGGACAGTTCTGCACTTATAAAATAAACATTTTCCACGCATGTGGTTAAGGACCCTCATAAAATATGTAACGAGGCATTTCTGTTCTGAATGCGCCTAGCTTCCTGGCATGAAAGCACTTGCGGAGAATTGAATGCAACTGTGGAAAGAGAAGCGAGAGAGATAATAAAATATCTACGGATTAAAGACAGATTGTCAGGGAATCTGACAAGCAGTTCCTCTTCTACGGGTACACATTTCCGCTGGCACCTGGGCTCTGAGAAGGATACAGGTTGTTTTCTCCAACCTGTAAGTCAGAGGAGAGCAAATCTCAGCAGATCATTATTCAAAATTTCTCTTTCTTTTGACTCGCTATAGAAATCAGAATATAAACACATTATGCTTTCATTTTTTGAGGTTTTCCCCACAAGCACCCTCTCTTCTGCAGGCTTTGGGGAATCGTCCCTCTAGCAAAAGTCCATCCGAGCACATTAAATTCCTCTGGTTTTGGAATTTTTTTTTCTCCTCTCCTCCTCAGAGCTACGGCTTGCATTTTGTGGGAGAACAGAGCCGAGGCAGTCGGGAGTCAGCCTGCTGGCATTTTAGAAAAATCAATGGCACCTGTCAAAAGAATTGCTTTGGACTGACAGCAGGAGTATCAGTGAGAGCAGCTCCCAGCTTCACAGACTCTAAAGTGCTCCTTCTCCGTGATTACAAGGCAGAGCTCTCCTGTTTTGTCATACAGCACTTTTAATTACTTGTACTCTCCTTTACAGATCTGTGGCACACCACTTTGTTATACAAATATCATTTATTATCATCTCAAATGTGATGAACCTGTATTATCCTTCACAGAATTGCAGTCTTTTTCTCTCCTTTTTTGCTGCCTGCCTAATGTGAAACTGAAACACCAGGGTGATACTAAATAATATATAGTATTTAAGCCGTATGAATAATTTATTTTTGTGTCTTGTAAAAGGCAGCCTCCTCCCAGTCTCTACAACGTTTGTCCAGGCTGAAGAAACAGTTTGTTCAACCTCAAGTTGAGTTATTTTTTTCAATTTTGAGGTGGAATTTTGAAAACAAATTTAGATACCTCAGGAACAAAAAATCAAACTGACTTATTCAAAAATCCTTAAATAAACACTCTGACTTTTATAGTGCTGCTGCTCATATTTTAATGTGCAATTTGATATTAATTCAGGAATACTTTTAAAACTTAAAAAGTTCTGAAATAATAGAAATTTTTACTGACTTGTGAAGAAAACATTTTTCCAAAACACTACTCTCACTTCCAACAGTACTGTATGTCCCTTGGTGAGTACCAGCATACCCGATACAAATGACCTGGCTGTCAAAACCAGTATTTTATCACGATACCACTTAAATTTGTTCCAAAGGGTGCTGAAGACTTTGTGCCCCACCACAGAGAGCTCCCTGTAAAAGGCCTCCATGGCCCAGGTGAGAGCATTACCCTGTGCAGCAAAAGCAAATGCATTTTTGACCGAATGTAAGTAATCTGGATCCATTTTTAGTATTAACTATAGGGGAATGTTATACAGCCCATGGCAAAGTATGTTACCAGCACAGAGGTGGTGTCTTCCTTTATGAAAGACGTATTTTTGTGTTCCTCGAGAGGCAGGTCTACAACACAGCAGGGTTGCAGAGGAAGAATGCCACTTGCAAGAATCTCAGCTGGGACACCACCCAGAAGAACTTTTTCTTTTTCGTTGATTGTTTCCTTAAGCAAAAAGTAAACAACTTCATTTCTTAAAAATGTAATATAAAATGTTTTGTCTTTTCCTACCTTTTCCTTTCTGTTCTTTCTGTCTGGATGAAACAACATGAGAAATACCAACTGAATTTGCAATTTAACCTATCTGAATTTCCATTTTTTGTCAATAGAGTACTCAAGCAAAACAAACCAAAAAGCATGCTGCTCTGTCGGAAAGAATTGTCTGTGATCTCTTTCCTATATTCATTTTCATTTTCTTTCAAAACCCAAACGTGGGTGGCTATTTAGCCATATCTTCTTGCTAATCCTCACATAGGAGGAGACGATGCAGCTGCCTCCTCAAGGTACTTCAGGCCAGGCTTTCTGCTCTGCTTTCTGAAACATCCCTAGGAAAGCTTTTGGATCAAGTATTAAGGTCAATTCCATAAAATCTACCCCAACAGGACTATACTGCTCCAGCTGTACAGCAAAGCAGACAGAAATCAGAGAATGCCAGCTAAGGATGCCGATGTCACTTAAAGCCGGACTCATTTGGACACATCACAATATAACTTTTAGTTACCTGGGCACAACACTTTTTCTGCAAGCTCTGCTGCCTTCAGCTCTGTTGCGTACGCTCATGGTGGTGTAGACCGCGCTTCACGGAAAGGCCAGCTGTGCTCTCCGGCTTGCAGCCCGCATCCCTCCCAACGTAGCGCTCCGCTGGGCATGGGGTCTGCCCTGCTCTGCCCCGGAGAGGATGCTTGGCCAAGAGCTTGAGCCACTGATGCACAACCCAGCAAAACTGTCAACTTGTCCGTCTGCCCAAGTCTTTTCGCAGCACTGTCTCCATAATGTCTGAGTGTCTTGTGGGCAAAATTCTGGAAATTGTTATAGTGAGAATCCTAGACTGGGAAAGATGCTAATTTTCAAAGCTCTATTAATATATATATGTATATGTGTTGAAAGAATTTATGCAGTGCGTGGGTTTCCAAGAGTACTAAGTGCTTCTAAAAACTGACACTTCTTTGTCAGTTTTTGTTTCGCAAAAGCCCTTTAAAGCCCTTTCATAAGTAACTCAAATATATTTTAATTATTATTAAATGTTTTAGAGGAGGAGTTTGCTTTTGTTCGCGTTGACACAAAATGCAGCACTCCCCCGTGGCAGGCATTTCACCCTCTCTCACTTCGTTAGTATCTTGCCCTGCCTCTGCTGTAGGTTTGAGAAGATGGAGTTCAAGATTTCAGTTCACAAAATCAGCAGAGCTGCCTGCATAAGAGGGATATAAAGAAGGAGGAATCAGGACCACAGGACTAAAACATAAGTGCTGTGCCTGAAATAATATAGAGGAATGCAGAACATATTATTTACTCCTCTCCTGTTGTCAATATTGCAGCCATTATTTTTCATCGGTTTGTCTTTCTTTTGTTTCTCATTGCAGAAGCCCAGTGATGCCAAGCGATGCAAGCAGGATTTGGCACTTCGCTAGAAAGAAAAGACAAAATGGTGAGAGATGAAAAACACCTGTGCAAGTGCACGAGCTCCTTGATAGGTGCAGTGTTATTTATGGCAGAAATCACTTCTGCTCATCCAGGGCCCCGAGCTTTGCTCACTTACACCACTTCGATATGCAAGGGCTGAAATTACCTTAACAAAGCAAAGCAAAGAGGTATTTTAGTGTAATATTTCATATCTACGTGCTTCTTATTCTGTACAGAAGTGGCTTTGCCAACCCACCAAATGGAGTCCTTCGAAGTGCCTGTCTTCTAGGTAGATGGAACAGCTAGAATTTCACAAATGCTAAAATTGCTTGAATATTAAGTTCAGATAATGTTGCCAGTGCTCAGAGATCATATTCAAACGGAGGAAAACAGCATGCTAATGTCCTGCCTTTCTCAAGGGCAGCAAGCTTTTACTGTAAAGATACCATCTCATTTATTTGTTTATCTACGAAGGTCTAATCAATATTAGATTTGAAAAGCATCATGAATATAAATAGTAGACTGGGAGGAGAATACTATCCATGCAGCACCTGTCTCATGAAGGTCTTTGTTGTGGGAAGACCTCATTTTGCCCATGGAGAGAGGAGCCCAGGCTGGAGCAGGTTTGCTGGCAGGACTTGTGACCCTGTAGGGGACCCACGCTGGAGCAGTCTGCTGCTGAAGGACGGCACCCGGTGGAAGGGACCCCAGGCTGGAGCAGAGGAAGAGTGTGAGGAGTCCTCCCCTTGAGGAGGAAGGAACAGCAGAGACAACGTGTGATGAATTGACCACAACTCTTATTCCCTCTCCTCCTGCGCTGGTGGAGGGAAGGAGGCAGAGAAAATAGGGAGTGAAGTCGATTCGAAGGGGGGAAGGTGTTTTAAGATTTGGGTTTAGTTCTCATTATCCTACTCCGGTTTATATTGGCAATAAATTAAACCAATTTTCTCCAAGTCAAGCCTGTTTTGCCCATCACTGTAATTGCTGAGTGATTTCCCTGTCTTTATCTTGACCCACAAGCTTTTCAGAATATTTTCTCTCCCCTGTCCAGCTGAGGAGGGGAGTGATATAGCAGCTTTGGTGGGCACCTGGCGTCCAGCCAGGGTGAACCCACCACAGTAACCCAAAGATTTCTTTCTTCTCAGCTCACATTATCTTTGGAAGACTGTCTTGACAGCCTTTATCTCCCTTTCTGAAGTCTTCAGTGGATAACAAAGGCAATACATGCCCATTTACATCTTTGAGAAATGGTTGGCTTTACCCACCAGCACCATCTTTCACCTTTGGTGAATTTAGATACATAAAGGATATCTAGATTCAGAGCTCCTAAAGTTTCAGAAGCATCATCTCACTTCCAGCAAAGTAATGGCTGCATGTAGTTAGCAGCTGGAAGGTTTTAGAAATCAGTACTTTCTTCTGAATTCATAATTTCTTGGAAATGTGAGCTTTGTGGGGAGAAAAAAAAAGGAAAATGAGAGAAAATTTTATGAAACAAGTATGCAGTTTGGTGCTCCCCAGAAGGCATTGACATACTGGAGATAGTCCTACGTATGGCCACAAAAATGAATAGAGGCCTGGGGCACATGATGGATAAGGAGACACTGAGAGATTTGGGTTTGCTCTGCCTTAAGAGGGAAGGCTAAAGAAATATCTTACTGCTGCCTAATATCAGCTGCCTAATGGGAAATCATAGAGAAGATGAAGTCATACTGCTCTGAGCTGCACAGCGAAAGGAAAAGAGGAAGCAGTCATAAGCTGAAGAAAGGGAAAGGCCGACTGCATACAAGAAAAAAGAGTTCACCATAAGCGTGGTCAAGAAAAGGAACAGGTGTCCAGAAGTTGTGGAGTCTCCATCCTCAAAGACATCCAAAGATAGACTGGCCACAGCCAGAGCAACCTTGACCTTGACATCCAAAGACAGACTGGCCACAGCCTGAGCAACCTTGACTTGTTTAGAGCAAGAGCTTGGAGAAGATTAATTCCCTTCCAGCCTACACACTTCTGTGATTCTAAAAAACAATGAACAAAAGGGTTGCTTTTTGTCTAATGTATTCTGATACCCAGCAAAAGGCTTTTAAATTTATAAAAATAACATTAGGTAAATTGACCTTCCCCAGCTTCTCTTCTGCTTATTCAACAAACAATAAATCTGTTAAATGCTGTTTTTCATTGGAGCACTGTGAATCAGTGTCCTTGAAAATAACCTATCCATTTTGTCAACAAACCTTAGTCCAGCTAGTTAATCCTAGATATGCTGATTTTATTAAATTAAACCTTGGATATGCTATCTATCCAGCAACAAAGAAAAACATTGTAAAAAAACAATTGGTCCAGTCTGATCTCTCTGTGCTCTGTAAGTGAAGAGGAACTTCACTGAAGTCAAATGAATTTCTGCTGGTGTAATAGTCGTTCCTGTGGGAGCAGAATGAATCTTGGCTGCCCAAGGCTGTTTGACAATAGAGGAGTGCAGCTCAGCAGAAGCTAATGGTTTTATAGTGTTTATTTCTATAATCCCTGGGAAGGCAGAATACCTCTGCAAGTCAAGATTTCATGCATAGATACATTGGGTCAACAGCAGAAAATCACTTTTGGCAGGAGAAAGACCTGTTCACCAGGTAGTGATAGGAATTGCTATCATACATGGGCAACGTGTTCAGGGGTATTTGGTGTAGGGTTACAGTAATAAACAAGGGCTCAGGGAACACTCTGGAATTCATCCGTCTTATTTTCATTTTTTGTGTCTGGACTAGGGTGAATTAGCTCCTACCTGAGCCAATAGAAATGTCTAAATGCAACATACACCTGAGACCACCACAGCGATCTTTCAGAAGACCAGAAAGAAAGAAGACTTTGAGGGCTTGTTCCATTTTCTGGGTGAAGTTTGATAAAGAATCTGCTTGCAGCCTATTGATAACTTGCTTTGCTTAATACGATCCAAAGGATTACATGTGCTTTATTTTCAGGGGGCCAGCAACAAGAGAGATGTAAGGCATGTGATATATTTCTGTATTGGTTTGAGTTTTCTGCAAAGATTAAGTCTGGTCTTAGTCTATGCACTCATTATCGTCATTATAAATCTAATGGACACACTAGAATCAATGAGAGGAAAGGCGCTTTAAGGAGATAAAAAAAATTCTGGTAAATGAGAACTGGAGCAGAATGCAAAGTTCTTTTCCAAGTTGATATAGACAAAAAGTTTTAAGACTAGAGCATTTGTAGTATGCATACAGCCTCAAGAAAGCAGCAGAAAATGCTTTTTTCGTAGAAAATGGAACTTCACCATTTATTAAGATTTCACCTAAAATGTAAAACCTTTTATCAATTCAAGCTCAAAAAATGCACTGCTTTGAAACTTCTGTAAGTCTTCATAAGAAAAAGAAAATGTGTAATGACTACAGAAAACATGGCTGAAAATAATCATTTTGAAGATTTGTAAAAGCTTATTTCGAGAAGAGGGCTGTTAAAGATTGCCTCCATGAAAATTAGCCTCAGAAAAAAATCTTAATTTCTTAAACAAAAATCAGCTGAAGTTTTGTGTGCCTTTCAGAAAAGAATCCAAGCCTAGTCTTTTTAAAATATATGCTTTCTCAAGCATATTCAGACTAATTTAAATTACAAAAGGTCCTTTCTGGTTGAACAACAGCTTTCAGTCTCGACTATCACCTTTGGTACAATAGACATTTATACAATGCAAGGGGGGTTTTTTGTGGAGTCCAGAACTAGCTTAAGTCATTACTGGATCTTGCAGAATGAATCATGAGAGTATACAGAAAACACATGTAAATATATATGTGTATATTCTTTCTGCTTCTGGTGGTAGTTCTGGAACTTACTTTCTTTTGTTTAAATTGTGTTTTCTGTTATTGCCTCATATCACACCTGTTAATTTTCTGCTGCTGTGCTCCTTCAACATTCAGTGCCCAGGTGGTGAATCACCACCACGAGTGAGAGGGTGGCAGATGGAGGGGGACGGGCTCAGGTGATTCTGCCTGGGTTTTGCCCCGCATCCTATGAGGGGCTGGTTTTAGGGCAAGAGCGAGGGGAGGATGGGCTCCAGATCCCTTTTCCTGCTCCAGCTGTTAACATGCTGAGTGGGTACGGAGAGAGGGACATCACTTTCATTCATCAGTTGAGGGCTTATTCCTTCCTCACAACCCCATCCCGACGCAGCTGGAGGTGGCAGGGACGCATGGCAGGGATACTGCTCTTGCAGCTGGGAGTCTGTTGCATCGCCCACTCCCTTAAATTCTGGATTTCTCTACACATGAACAGTAGTTACGTTAGCAAAGTACTGGTTAACCTTCTTCAAAACAATCCAGTTAAAAGGAAAAGCAAAAGCTGAATGGCAGCATTTGCGTAGAACACCTCAGCTCTCTTTTTAACAATAAGATAAGTTTTAGAAAAACAATAGCACCTTTGAAGTAATTCTTGAGTGCTATAACAATGCACAGGAAAGTGCAAGAGCAATTAAAGTAGGGATCCATTTGAGACTGAGTAACGCAACAACGTGTGCTGCTGACAGTCAGGGAGCCGTGCAGAGTACAGAAACGATCATGTTTTCTGTCTCTGTAAAGGAGAGAGAAGAAGGCCTTGATTTTCAAAAATAAAATTAAGTTTACTGACATCATGAGCTAATATGGGTTTACTGACCAACGTATGACC
>NW_010514002.1:0-36025 GCF_000687285.1 Phaethon lepturus
GTGGTGCGGCGCGACCATAGCCCCTCCTGGAACCTCAGAGCACCCCTCGGGCATAGCTGGCCCTTGGCGACCCAATCTCCGCCAAAAACAAACTCCGTGCTGTGCCCGAGCACCGTGCATCGGCCCTCTGGCTGCACACTGCCCCTGGCATAGCCATGAGATGGGCTGTAAATCGGCCAATTTGGTTCCTTCTCTGTCCCCTTCCCTGCCCTCCTCTCCCCAGTCTCAGCAGCACGTACCCAGCATGCGGCTCTGGGTATGTCTTCTGCTCCAAAGCCCCCAGAGGCACTGAAGAGAGTGCACCACCCAAAACCAGCAGCGACATCTTTGCAGTTCTCCTTGGAAGTGGTGCCCATTTGCCAAGTATTTTAGAAGACTTGAAAGAAGCAGCCACCCAGTAGCAAGAGACCCCAGGAACAGCCCTGCCAATCTGTCCTCTTCCACCCCCTTTCACTTTCCTACTGGCTTTGCGATCTCTGTAAAGCATCTCTGTGGTTGGAATTTTGAGAGGAAACATTCGCAGAAAAACAGTTTGGTGATAACCATTTGGGAACATTTCCTGGAGTGGAGAGATCCCTTTGCTGTCTGACCTTAGTGGGATCAAGTCAACGCGAATGCTACCACTTTTTTCTCCTCTCCCTCCCCTCTCTCTCTGCCAGGATGCAGTATGACTGATGTTATTTATTGACTCCCTTGTTTCTTCTCCTAAAACCCAAATAAGGTGGGACTTACTCAAAGTTTTGCCCTGGTTCACTTATGAACCGACACAAGACAGCCACCCATCTAAATCCACGCCAGCCCCCATAAGTTATCTGAGTTATACATCAGCAATTTATCAGTATTTTATATACTGTCTTTCTAGTGGCCAAGCAATGCTCCTTCACCTTGCAGCTTTGGCCCTCATGGCACACTATTAAAAGATTTTGTCTCTTTGATCCCACGGGATTATGAACCCCTCAAAGCACAAGTCCTCAGAGCAAGTGCAGCACCATCAGGTCCCCTGAGCACTTACCAAAGCGGCCACATTCTGCGGTGGTGGCACTGCCGAAGTTGAGGACAGCCGCTCTCGCAGAAAGGCAACCATTGTGTTTGTTAAAACACTTCTCTGTGTTTTAAAGACGGAAGGAGCTATTTTTAGAGCTGAAATAACATTCTTCCTGCTCTGGTATTTCAAATCTTGTGTTATCCTGGACTAATAAATGGCCCCTCAGAGCATTTGCTTTTTGCAAGCCAGGTTTTCCCTCTCTGTGCACCTGACGCTGCCCCATGGCACTGCCACACTAAGGAGCTGCAGGCCACGCACAACAAGTGACTGCCGGCCACCGTTTTCCTTGAGCAAGGATGTACTATTGCCCCAGTGTCACCAAGACAGGCCCCAAAATCAGGTGCCTGGAAAAAAGCATGCTTGAAGTATCGGTGTTAACCACATACCTGACTGCAAGGCTTCCTGCGATAGCAAAGGTCAAGAAGCTCACTTTAAAAGTAACAGAGGGAAGGCCTTTGAGAAGACCACAGCAGCTGAGGCTGAAGAAGACCTTCTGTCAAACAGGTGAGAAGTGACAGTGCTCAGCCCCAGCAATTTTGGCCAGAAAGGAAAATGCAGCAACTAATCAGAAACCACCCTAGGCACTTCACCTCTGCTGTCAGCCAATGCTTGAAGGAAAACAATGCAGCATATGGGATTTTAAAGCAATTTCATTTTTGGTAAACTCTGAGCGTCTGAGACATTTTGTTCACAGCTCTTTTTAGAGCAGATTGTGTCCCTGTGAATGCTGGAAAATGCACGATACTGACAGGCCCACCAAAGATCTCTCATAAATTAAAAAGTCACGGCTTAAAAAAAGAGCACAGCCTGGGGACAGCAAGCATGTGCTGGAGCCCACACAGTGCAGGACACAACAGGGGTGCAGGGAGGCACCAGCTGTCAAGGGGTGGTGTTACATTATCCCACAGGAGGATTTCCTACAATCCCTTCTTCATGGGACACGAGCTTCACAGGAGAAGCAGCACCTCTCCCATGAACCTCATCCTGCAGCATCCCCCTGCCACGGGGTGTGTGGGTGCAAAGGTAGGCAGGGAGGTAGGTCACATGGCATGTTGCTTTTGAACTGCATCCCATGATAATGCATCACCCACCTCCCTCACAGTAACACTGCACATCCCAAAGTCCGCTGCAAGCTCACCTTGACCTGTGGAAAGTCTTTCTTTCCATGTCTCTACCAACACTACCTTGGCAAAGATGAGTAGCCACAAGTACGTTCCCCCATCTCGTTTGGGGTTACACCTGGCTTTCCCAGGAGTGGGTGTGCTGAAGGCTGACACTGCTGTCCCTCCCTGCCCAGCCCATGTCTTCAAAGACACAATTGCAATGACACTGGTGCACAGATGTGACAATGCTCCTGGGATGCTGTGAGCAGTGCATGATGTCTTCTGCCCCAGTCCTTACAGGATTTTCCTGCTGGGCCACTGAGACCCACTGGGGATCTGCCTGGCAATTCGCCCAGCCTGGGAACAGGACCTGCTCCAATACAAGCAAATGTTCAAAATTATGGCTTGGCTTTGCTGTCTAATACTTTCTACCCCAATGCCTTAAACCACGTGTGTGTTCTCTGTCCAAATTCACCAGGTCAGTGTGCTTCATGGGGACTGAACTCTGAGCCATCTCCGCATCTGCTTTCTTCCAGCAACAGAGAAGTGGGAAGGCTGAGCCCCTATGACCTGATATCAAGTAGCAGGATCAGGCCTCAGGAATTTTATTTTTCATGTAGAAGGGAGGACTTACCGCAGAGCTAACACCTGCCCTTGCAGACCTCACTCGCAACTCAGGAAGAAACAAAGCAACCTCGCTCCCCTCAGTCCCTCTGCAGTCCTCCCCAGGGTGATATTAGCATTGAAGACTGGCCACAGTTTTACTGGGCTGTTTTTTGGGGGGAGGTACACAGAGGTGAGCAACATGGAACAGGGAATTGCTTTGAGTTTGCTTTCATCCCTGGGAAATGTACGTCTTCTGATTTACCACCTGTTTTTCCTGTCCTGCTCCTTTCCACTCCAAAGCTGGAGCAAGGCTGGGCAAGAAACTACACCCACCCAGACACAGGAGCAGCAGGGAAAAGGGGCCAGGGATCACTCAGCAGCAGCCATCTGAGCTGCTCCATACCCTGATGCACGGGCTAAATACAGTGCCTAAGCAACAGTTTCTCAGCTTAAGTGTTAACTCTTATTTCATTAGCCAGATCATCTCTCATCAAAGCCATCTATTCCTTTATCCAGCTTTTCAAATATTGTGACAAGACTTCATTTCTCAAAATGCCCCACTGCTAAACAGACCCCATCTGAGCATGTGCACCCTTGGTTTGGCATTAACAGGTGTGCTCGGGAGTTGCTGGACAGGCAGTCATCTGCAAAGTGCTCACTCTCACCCTAAGAAATACCCCCAAGATGAAGCGCTCCCTATTCCAAGCTCACCCATATGATCCCAGCTGAGAAAAATTCACCTGGATTTGGGACTGGAGCAGCAAATTGAAGTGACCTATCTGATCTCACTGCAAGAAAGTGACACCATCTAAATGGTAGGAAGGGAAATGGAGAAAATGGATACAGAATTTCAAATTTTTTTCCATAAAAAGAGAAGTAAAAAAAATTACTGCTGTGATGGCAAATACATGGGATAAACAGGACTTGCCCATTGAGATGGTCAGGGTCCAAACTCTAGGGAGGAAACCTTGAAGTGCCGGTGTGTGCAGATGAGAGCTGCAGGCTGGTGTGCCCTGGCTCCAACAGGCAGATGTTCTGGCCTAGCAGGAAGACAGTCCTATACGAAGCAGAGAAAACACTGTAAAAAAGGCAATTTTTTTTTTTTTTTTAAGAATAATGAGATTTAGTAAAATAATGATTTCCTATTATTATGCTATAAATGCTAATGAAATTATGTCAGCCAGGAAAATTTAGTATCCCCAGTTAATACTGAGGTTAGGCATTACCGTGCAGGGATGGTAGGCACCGTTTCACCTACAGTTTTTATCTGTGACACTCACTGGAGCTTTCCCCCGGGCATCTTCCAAGGCCTGCAAAAGGGAATTTCTTTTTTTTTTTTTTGGCCTTGCTTGCAGGCTTTGCTGCTCCTCTGCCTCTCCTAGCTGGTGGATATAACTTTAGAGATGTAGCTGGTGTGGGGCAGTGGCCCACCTTTACCTACTCTGGGGCCCTACCTTTGCTCCCTGCCTTTTTGGCTTTAACCCCAGCTTGGCCATGGCTGGCGCAGGAAGCGGGGAGCAGTGCATACCTCCTGGCGCCAGGCTGCAAACTGTTCACCTCCCTGGGACTTGCGATGGCTGTACCAAAGCCAGCAGGATGGGATGGGTATGGTGGCAATTGGCACACAGAGCAGCTAGACAGGCCTGCTGGGGTCACCTGGTTGCAGATTAGCAAAAGCAGAGTGGGAATTCTGCTATCATTTTCTCAGAAAAAGCCTAAATCAGGCTTTAACTCTCCAGGAAGTGGAACAGCAGGACATGCACTCAGTGTATGCAATGTCCCCCATGTGCGAGGGGTGCTTTTAATAGCAAAAGCCTCCAAACCAGCCGGTGGGCAGCTGTGCCCATGCAGGGGCACCCCTGGCTGCTCCACAAACTCAGCACTTTGCTAGGTTTCAGGAGTTTTGTTTTTTCCCCCTATTCCCCCCTGTCTAGTGGGGCTGGCATTGCTGGGTGTGTGGCCCCTGGCAGCCTGAGGTTTCAGCTCCCGGGCTGGGCACCACTGAGCCAGAACCATTGTGGGGGCTAAGGCATGTGGGCACATGTCAGCAAATGTCTCCTTTCCCACTGGTCTCTGCTTTCGTTTTTTCTTTTCATACTTCTTTTAAAATAAGATCTTAAGGGAAACTGTACCTTGAGTCCCAGAAGCACCCCAGAAGGTGGTGAAAAGGAGCCCCATAACTCCCTGTGAGACCCTTACTACATAAGGGTACAGCTACAAAACAGTCCAGGAGCAAAAATACTGAGGTAATACAAGTCCAGCCTGGCCATGCCTTTGGGACCACAGTCTGGGAGCTGATACATCATCGACCATTAAAATTCCCTCCAAACTAAGAGCCCTCCCAGCAAATACCCCAAACATTGGCTGACCAGAGCCCACAGGTCTGTCACCATGTTTCCAGCCTGGCATGGACTCCCAGGCTGATGGGGACAGAAAAGACCTCCCAGGAGACTTTTTTTTTTTTTCCTGGGAGTTTCCCACCCCAACAGGTCAATAGAATACCTGAAGTCAGAGTGCATTTCCCACCTGCTGGGCTTATTTCCAGAAAGCCGTGTTCTGGCTGCTGATCTCTGCGCCAGCCAGAGGACAGCAGTCGCCTTGCGCTTGCAAGCTGCTGAGAGAGACAGGGATGCAGACATCACCCCGGGTTACAAGGGAACAGCAGAGCCACTGGAAGGACTGGTCAGAAGTCCGCCCCCAATGGCCCAAGCAGCCTTCTCTGCATCCCCACTGCGCAGAGCCGGACTGCCACAGCTTTCCCAAGCATGGCACTGGGGCTGCCAAGTGGGAGATGGCACAGGAGATGTCTGCTCCACTTGGCTGCTTTTCAGGGACTTGCAAGCCCTGATGCATTTCTTCGGTGCCAGCACTCACCCTCTCACTGCAGCCCCTTTCTCGAGGCGTAACTCCAGAACCAGCAGGTTTTGCTCATGCTTGCCTCCCGCCCTGGAGGATTACCTGAATGCAGCCCACCCTATCCACCCAACTGCGGCAGAGACGGCATTAGAGACATAGAGCCTGGAAGCTCCTCTGTAGTCAGCTATCACAACCTTGGCCTCATGCCACACCCTGACGGTCGTGTTTGCACACAGCCCTGAAAGGGGTTTCATCAATGTTTGTGTGGCTGAATACACGCTGTAAGTTACAGCCGAAATCCTCCTTCTGTGATTGTGCCAAGTCAAGGCAGGCATAGCATTTCCTCGAGACACCCCATGACAGAAAGCAGGTGACCTGCTTGGGAGTTTCTGCTGTGGAAGGAGCTCACGACTCCTGAGTCAACACTGCATTTCCCAAGGGCCCCACCAGTTCTGGGAAAAAAGGTAAAAAAGATCCAGTCCCTGCCATGTGCCAAAGCTGAGAGCTTGGAAACAACGCAACACTGCATGGGACAGCATACAAACACCTTTTGTTCTCAGTCCTGCTTGGTGTTATTACAGATGGTTCAACGTGTTGAGAACAGAGTTAGAGACAACAGAAGATCAGGCACTGTCAGACCATCAGGTCTTAGGATTGACAGTCACTGTATCCTTGGCATAGCCCAGCCTGCAGCCAGCCACCCATCGACCAGCAGTCCCTCAATGCTTTCACGCTGCTTAGAAAGCATTAGTGGGGCCCTTGACTACCAGATCAGCAGGAGAGGTGCCAAAGTCCACAGAAAGGTGTAGCTCATGCCTTTGTACCCACCTTACAAAGGCTCACGACTGCCCTGTATCACTGCGTGCAGCTGTAGGTGGATGCAGCAGCTGCTCTGGAAGACAGCTGGGGCCCCTCCTGCCTCCCAGAGACCCTACATCTTCTTGAGGAAGGGGAGACCACACTAGAAAACATGGCCAAAATTACTTCCAAAACAAAACAAAATCAAAACAAACATGCAAAAAAATCAAAAACAATAAGCAAATAAGGAAAGGCATGGAAGTATTCACTGTTTCACCAAAATTCAAGGTGTTCTCTTAAAAAATCTAATTTTCCTGCAGAGGCTAACTTACACTTTTTGATCAAGTCCACCACAGGGAGAAGGTCATCTACAGAACCAGGAATTCAGGTAGTACAAGCTCCAGGATAAGACATTTGATGGAGGAGCTTTTCCTTTTCTGAATGGTTTTTCTTTACTTACTTTCAGTTTTTCAAAACCATGGGTAACTTGCCAATGGTTTCACAATCTCAGATCCCTGAATACCACTGGAAGTGCTGTTGCTGATGAAGTCTTACACCCACAGGGGAAAAAAAAAAAAAAGAAAATATTAACTTCTTGTAATTTCAGGTAATCAGAGAGGTTCAGAAGAGCATGTACCTCTTTGCAGGGCCAGTTATTCACCTTACTTGTACTATTCACCTTCCTGTACTTGACAGGAGTCAGCTTAAAGAAATGGAAGTAATAGTCCAACTCCAATAGTAATAAGGAAGTACGAAAGAAAAAAAAAGTATCTAAAGTATAAAGGTCAACAGGAAGATGTGTATTCTAAGGGCCTGTAAAGTGCATTCACTGCAGTTCTCCAGCCAGGAAATTGCACAAACAAAATGATGGGAGCAGCAGCAATATTAGGCATTTGTGCATCTTCCCAGCTTCGCTCCTACACTCAAACATCAAGTCCAAACCCATTCCCTGCATCATTTAGAAGGTGGGTTCCCAATGATTTTTGCTGCTCTCCAACTGCCCATCAACCACATGAAGAACCAAGCAACAGCATCATCTTTCTAACCAGCAGGTCAGAAACTGCCCAGCTCTGGGAGCCCGTTTCCACCCTCTTCTGCAGGCACTGTAGGGGATGGTGGGGAGACATCTCCTACTTGTGTGTGTGTAATTAATTCCCATGTCTGTCAAATGTCCCTGACCCCAGGATGAATACACATCAAGACACGACTTCTGTCACACCCAGGTCTTCAGCAGAAACAAGGAGAACTTAGAGCAAAGTCTAAACAAAATACTTAATATTTTTGGTCAGAATGTTGTCCTGCAGTCACACTGGGCTGATATTTTGCTATTGAAGTGGGATTTTCACATGCAAGAACTTGCCATGGTCACCCTTCAAGCTTAGGTCAGCTTGAATTTCCTTCTTCCCCTCTATCAGCTTGGCCACTAAGCCCAAAATAATCAAATCTCTTGGTGCCCTTCCATTTGACACCACTCCTCTTCCACTGACAAGGAAAACAGAAATGCTGAGCAGGCAGGTATTTTGGAAACACTGTACCAAGTGAATAGCTGGAAATGCCAAGGGAAACACTGCTGTAATTCTGATGTGTGATGCACAAAGCCCTTAGCTTGGCTTTTGGAGACGTTTCAAAATAAAACACAGTGGCCAGGCTAACTCGTAACTGTTTATTGTAAATCACCCAAGAGTTTACACATCATTAATGGCAAAGTAACACTGTTAAAACACGTGCTGGATGAAATACAGAATAAAGACAACTCTTTTATATTATATGGTATCATTTAAAAAACAAGAAACAGAACAAAAACCAAACCATTTTGGTTTTTTTCCAGTTGTACATCTTTCCTGAAAATATCTGGGCCTGAGTCTCAGTTATCTTCAGATCCCCGCCTTGCCCAGGGCATGGGCCACACAGCTGGGAAACAGGCACTCCCTCTCTGAGGGGCAAGGTGGTAACCTTCTTTATAAATTAAAATCATGCCCTCTATCTTCAAAAGTGCT
Organism: Phaethon lepturus; assembly: GCF_000687285.1. Taxonomy (NCBI): domain Eukaryota; kingdom Metazoa; phylum Chordata; class Aves; order Phaethontiformes; family Phaethontidae; genus Phaethon; species Phaethon lepturus. Next base: position 8,406 of record NW_010514002.1, read on the forward strand.
CCAGTGCTGACAGTACAAAGCCTCTCTCCTGCACTGGCTAACATCTAACACAAAGGGCTGTATGTCCCATTAATTCCACATGCCTTTTTTAAAATTATTTCCGCCCCCCCCCCCCCTTTTTTTTTTATTTAAACAAGGCAACTGTTAAAATTCAGAAGCTACATAACTGTCTTTATATTTTGCTCAGAAACCAATGGATGTTGCATGCAGCTGAAATATTAGTAAGTAGAGACTGTGACTTAGATAAAGGTCAGTTTTCTAAGACCTGCTAGTCAAAGGCAGAAAAAGAAATTAAGAGGCCTCTTGTACAAAAGGAGCTAAAATATGCATGCATCGATGGCCATGACCGATTAGAATATAACTTAGGTCTCCAAACATTGAAACCAAAGCTTTATTTGGCTTAAGACATGGTTGAGCTCTATACCTTTACAAATTACAACCTATATGCAACAACAAAGGAATCATCTCAACATAGCATTTGTTGGTATTTTGGCCTGTATAGAGACTAATCTTCAACACAAAAGCCTGCTCAGCAATAGATGGTTTTCATATTTAGCAAAGACAGCAGCGCACCGGGCTGGCTGAAAGGGCTAACAAAAAGAAGCAAGCAGGTTTTCAAACTAACATCTAACTAAATTTAGGCTGATTTTTCCTCTTGGACATCCCATTTTTCATTGGTGCTGTCACTGTCCTTTCCATTACTCTGTAGTTGAAACAGCACATTGGGCCCTGCCCCATCCCCTTGAAGAGATGTGTCTCAAAAGCATACTTCATTAACAGTAGAAACAAAACTCTAACTGCACTTGGAAAGGATAGTTAGTTCCTCCAACCTGCCAAAGTTTACCATGAACAAGCAAACTACAATGTATTTCAGACATGAGCTACAGTGACTAAAATCAAATCTCTCTCCTGTTTAACTGTAATATTAAATAATACGTAACATTTTACACTTAATAGTCTGAAGTTTGAACATAACACAGCTAATAAAGAAAAAAAAAACGGGGTCAAATCTGTTCCTGAGGAATTAATTTGGCCCAACTGATCTGAAAAAACTGATTTTACTCAGAGGAAAATAAATCCACCACAGACACAGGGGTGCGCGCACACCCACCCACGTGTACAACAGTCCTGGCACAGAGAAGTGTTACTTTTCAAGCACTGCCATCTCCAGTCCTTTCCTTGCGAGCCTGGATCATCTCCTTCGGAGCCTGCTTGCGGTCAGTGACCAACCCCAACCAAAACATGAAGTCAATGAACCAGGTGGTGGGGTTGAACTTCAGGCCCAGCTCACTGGCTGAGTAGTCAAATGGGAAGGTGTGGTGGTAGTTGTGGAAACCCTCACCTGAAAAACAGAGAGGGAGCTTGAAGACCACATGCCTGGCATGTTTATGAACTTAGGAACGTGCTCGGGCAGGACATCCCAACACCCGTTTCCCAAGTCCGGAATACAGCACAGGTTATGCTCCACCCCTGGCTATGGGAGACCTCTGGGGCAGACCCACAATGGACTCCATTTCAGTGCTTTGCGCTCTTCTCCCCAGTAGGAAGAGGCATGTCCCACCCCTTATACTCAGGGAAGAAAACTGTTAAGTGTTTCAAGAGGGGAGATGCACAACTGAGTAAGAAGCAGAGTCACTTACTTCTGCTGCACCAGCCAACTGCTGAGAAAAGAGGATTGCTATTGTGAACACGTCTCTGGCCAGAGACTACATGGCATTACTTCCATGTGGGCACCATCAGTAGAACAAGGGAGCCTTCCTCTAGGATGCACAAGCTCCAGCCTCCTCCAAGCCCTGGCTCCAAGTGGTGTCCAGCTGCAGGTGCCCAAAGCCCCGACCACGGTGAAACAGGATGGGATGTCGCTCTGAGTTTGCAAAGCTCTACCCAGGGCTACAGCACTTACCAATGGCTCCCAGAGTGACAAAGGTGTTCTGCCTGGGGTTGATGTACTTGTCGTAAGGGCGGTTGCCGTACATGTGAGCAGCGCTGTTGACCAGCCAGGTGACATTGAGGGAGATGGTGTACCGGAGGATGGAGGCAAGGAAGTAGGCATTCCACAGACTCTCACCCCAGAGGTACCATGGCACAAAGGTAGGGATCACAAAGCACATCAGCACAACAGAACTCTTGTAATACCTGTAAGGAAAGAAAAAGACACCATTACTGTGATGGGAATGACAGCTGTGGTGAAGTGGGGTTGCATTGCTGGAGACACGGCTCTGTCAGAAATCCCTGGCATAACCTGGGCCGGCCCTGTAACTGGGGCAGCAGGTAATGTTTCAGACATCCACAATCATGACATAATTTTTCCAAGTGCAATTCAAAATGCCAAGACAACCCAAAACCCCGAAGCAGCAGGTAACACTGGAGCTGAACAGCTGAGACCCAGTCCCAAAGCAAACCTGCTAAGTTGAGCACCTTTAAACCTGGGGAAGTGCAGAGCTAGCTAGGGTCCAGCTTGGGGACTGGAAAAGCCCAGGACATGGCGAGGCATTGGTGGAGCTGTGTTGGAAACATGTTCACTGCCAAGAACTTGCAAAGACTTCCCCTTGTGCTCAGATCAGAAGGAAACCTGCAGCACAGGGGAGGAGCAGCAACTTTCTATACCACTGCTGCGTGAGCTCCAACAGTGGCAGCAGACCCAAATCAGCTAGTGAGACCCACAGGCACCCCAACAAGAGTGAGGAGAAAGATGCACCTTGGCCTGGGTGCCAGGATTACTGCTGCTCTCCCAGCTCACTGGCTGGCACAAGCCCTGCCACCCATTCCATATATTGGACAAAACCAGTGTGCAGTGTAAAATGGGGAGGGACGACGCTAAACAGTCTGAGAACAAACAGGAAAGCTTTATAGTACAGCTAAAGCCATGTGCCCAGGCAAGACAGGGAAGAGAGCATAGGATGAAGGGAGCACAGAGGTGAAGAGCAGAGACCATAGCGGGAGAAACAGAGAAAAGTCATGCTGGGGGAATTTATCCAACGCACGTGGAGAAAGGGAGCAGCTCAGCAAGAAGTGGGATGGTAAAGCCAAAAGCAAGATAGGAAATAAATGACTCTAAATGGAGAACAGGCTAACAGCACTCAGGAGAGAGTAGCAAGAGAGTTCAGCTCGGGAGCCACCTACAGTGTGTCCCCAGCTCAAGAGGAAACAAGGCCCCATCATCTTCGTTGAGCCCTTCCACTTCCCTGGAGCCTAGATTTACTACAGCCCACAGTGATCCTGGGATATCATCATCATCAAAGCAAGCTGCCACATGAAATTGGAGCGGTAGGCTGAGGTGACAGGATTTTGAAGGGTGCAGAAAGAAAAGAAATGGAAAGTAAGACCCATCTTATTTGTGCCCATATGACAGGTTTAAAATAGACCCCTGTTTCTGGAAGGTATGAGGAAGGACAGAGTTTGGATTTATTAAACAGTTATTAAAACCTTCCATTTGCTCAAATTTTTTCCGATAGGAAGAACTGTCAATTTGGTTTGACAAAAAACCAAAAAAATTTTCAATTAAAACCCACAGAGGATTGGAAAAATGTTAATATTTAGTATATAGTTAATATAGTATTTTTAGAAGAAAGAAAGTTTCCATGAACATAGTTCTCATCTATAACACACTAGCTAGTTTTGGTCATCTTGTGTATGAAATAAATTAATCTCTTGCCCTGCAAGTACTTTGTTTGACATTTTTTGTTGTTGTTTGGAGGTTGTGCCTCACATGCTGGGCTCCAGAAGATCTGCAGCTTTCCAGTAACACCAACTAAGGTGGAAAGACAGTATCTCCTCAGTTCTCCCACAGAAGTCTATCTTTGCTTACCCAAGCTAAGGCTCGCCAAGGGAAACAGTCCCCATTCTTAGCTCCACCAAAGATAACAGATAATTTCCCACTCATCTGACTGACTTCTGAACCATGCTGTAGATAAAGTTTGTGAACCTTATCAATTCAAGGCCAGGATTTAAGCAGAGCTGGAGAAGAAAAGTATTTTCCAGTCCAGAAAACTCCTTCAAAGTTCAAAGCCTCTCCCACGCCAGGAAAAGAAAATGAAATATGAAAACAGCTTATCAGGCACCAATTAAAACCATTCTGTGAGATGCAAGAAGCCCAGACTGAAGTCTTTGGTGAAGACGTGAGATCTCACATCTGAACGAGCATGAACTACGTTTTCTCTGTCTCTCTTTGACTTGAAATAGCGACCCTGTAATGAGAAACCTCCTTACCTGGAGTTCAGGGGAACCAATGCTTGAAGAGCACTGTTTTCACCAAATGAAAAATTTGTCATGAAGACACTTCACCTGTGAGCCTCTCTTTCACATTACATGCAGGATTATTGCTCTGTTATTAACAGTCATCCATGCCTGGCACAGTACTGTGATTTCAGCTGAAGTGATGTGGTTTTAAACTGATTGAGTGGTATGTCATCCACAGCTCATCAGCACCACTAAATTCAGCAAAGCTAACAATCTGGCCTTAAAATGAAACATGACAAAGAAGGGTTTATTCTTACTGATCTGACCTGCCAGGTTTTCTATGCTGTCAAAAAAACAACACATGAACCTTAATAGAAAGTAGAAACCTGAATTTTTTTATCCCAGATGAGGCAAGGTAAACTCCAAAGTCCTAAATTCAAATCCAGAGCACAGATATTTGCTAAAACAACTCCCCTGCAGAAAACACTTCACTATACATTTGCAGCATAGCCAAAGCAGTAAAGCCTGCTTCTTGTGGGATGCTGTTGTCTTGGAAAAAGTAATAACACAGCCAAGAGGAGCTGCAGCAAACAGCAAGGGAGCCTTTGCAAACAGGCACTGCTGACTGAGGAACCAGTAAAAGCAACAATATGTGGAGGGCAGTGAATTCCTCATTCCTGGAGCTCTTCTGATGCAGGGGTAACTCTGCTAGTGCACAGATTTCTCTAACGCAAAAAAGGAACTCATTTCTGGGCTCAGCTGACTGCTCCCCTCACCCACAAAACACTCAGAAATGAGTTTATGTGGTTTGCCAAAGTACCTCGACCAAACGCTTGCAGGCAGAGACAGTCCTCTTGTGCCTAAAATACTGGCACTCACACAGAGGACAAAGCATGTTGCTCAATTCCCACCTCTTGCAGACTGTGGAGCAAACTGAACTAGGTCTGTGCTAATTCTCAAGGGAGATAATTAATCCTGTAAAGAATGACAATCATGGGAGAGGAAGTGCTTAGTCTGCACTGGTCCACAGGTACCAAAGGTGAGTTTGCAGAATGAGATGTGCACTTCTGCATGAAGGCAGCTAACAGCACTTGCTCCAACGATGAGAAGATCAAAATCCCAGCAACTTCTGTTGTGACTATTTTCACAGCCAGCCCTGGTTTTTTGGAAATGGAAAGGGACAAGGACAGGGCTCACTTGTGCAGCAGAGCCTGCAGGGCCAGTCAGCAAACAGCAGCTACATGGCAACGGTGGGGGCAAGAGGGACAGCAGTCCTAATGCCTGCAATCAAGGTGGCAGGGATATCGTGGGGAAGAAAAGGTAAAGATAAAAATCAGGAATGAGCCACAACTAGACAACCAGGTGGAGGGACCTCTCCACCCCACCTTGCACAAGGGCCCAGCACTCCTACTTACTTTCTTTGGAACCTGACAACAGGGTCATCCAGCAGGTCAGTGAAATCCAGTTTCCTCCCCTTCTCTATGACATCTCGGTGCTTGCGCACGAACAGCCAGCCGATATGGGAGAAGAAGAAGCCACGGCGGGCATTGTGTGGGTCTGCATCCGTCTCCGAGTACTTGTGGTGCACACGGTGGTCTCTGCTCCACTCATAAATGTCGTTCTGCACAGAAAGTAGGGCAGGGTGAGAGGAGAGAGGCCGGGTGCTGCTCCAGCAGTACCACTTCCAGCTCCTTCCCCACACAGTAACAGCAACGAGCCCCTCTCTGATGCTCATCAAAAAGAAGTTATCAACTAAAGACAGCCTGAGGGACCCCAGCTTTGCAGACAGCCAGTCTATCACACTGCTCCTGTCAGGGCCCACACAAAATGGGACATGCTCTGGGAACCGGTGACAGATTGGACATGTCCTAGGCCTGGAGATGGCTGTAAACCAACAGCCTCTTGGGAGTTACCATCATCAGCCTGCCCTGGTCCTGTGTCCTCCCTGGGTGTTCACTGTGTGAGGATGGACACTGCGCTGGAGGGACCAGGTACATACATGTTTACACTATTATTTTATGACCCTGCCATGAGGGAAGCTTGCATATTTATTTTCAGGGCACTACTGTGCAGAGACACTCAGTTCTGGCATCTTTTTTCTAGGCTAGTTGTGGCTGGTTACCACTGATACCCTCCAGGCACAAACACAACTCTGAAAATGGGACAGAGCTTGTGGAACACTACATGTGCCTTTTCCTGACCTGAACAGGAGCTGAACTTGCTCAGCCTTTTGGAGGGATGCGTCTACCACAGTAAAACCAGCACCTCCATTTAAATTACTGCTTTGCCTGCAGGGATGTGTACAAGAGCACAGCCTTCCAGTACTACAGGAAAAATGGGGAGAGACTCTTTATCAGGTAATGTAGTGATGGGATGAGGCATAGTGGTTTTAAACTGAAAGCGGGTAATTTACATTAGGTATTAGGAAGAAATTTCTTACTGTGAGGGTGGCAAGATACTGGAACAGGCTGCCCAGAGAAGTTGTGGATGCCCCCTCCCTGGAAGCGTTTAAGGCCAGGTCGGATGAGGCTTTGAACAACCTAATCTAGTGGAAGGTGTCCCTTCCCATGGCAAGGGGGTTGGAACTAGATGATCTTTAAGGTCCTTTCCAACCCAAACCAGTCTATGATTCTACTACTAAGATATCAAAGGAAAGATGCCTATTTTATGGGAAATCAAGTCTTGCATTTGCAGCCAGGGTGGAATAAAAGTTTCAGACCCATAACATGAGCTCAGCATTGGATCAGATACAAAGCAAGTTCAGTCTTGTCTCTGCTTAAGCTGTCAGCCGATAAGGGTCACTGAAATGCCTTATGGCTCTGAATGGGATTATGTGGATTGCAGGGAGGAAGGGATGGACCCCAATTTCAGACTTGGATCCGTAAAGTGAGACCTTCTGAGTTTACTCAGCTGAAGGTATTTCAGCCTCCCAGTTTGCTCTGCAGTATGCAATGGCTATTTGTCTAAACTGGTAGTTTGTGCAGTGGTGCCGAGCTACTAGTGCAGGGTATTGTAAGCATGTGTAACATTTGCAAAACTCAGGCCACAGACTTATCTGTGAATTGAATTGCCCTACACCAGCACCAAAACAAGGAAATGTTAGTTAATGCCCAGATCCACAAGAGTGAACCTTAATCAGAGAATGCTTATAAGAGTCTGCTTTCCTCTACTATTTCCACCTTTGCACAGCCAGGGAGGTACATAGGCAGTAATAGCCAAAGGAAGGAAGGGCATTGGTTACTTTTAGGGACAGCAATAGCACCCACAACCACCAACCACAGCAGCTTTGCTGCCAGCAGAACTGAGCAAACCATTTGTGGTGTCTGTGAAGTAACCGCAGTGCGGCAGCCATCATGGCGCTCAATATACTTGCAGGACATAGTAAGCCCAGGCTAATGACAACTGTGTGTATCTATATTTTGTGACACAAAAGCCCTAATGTTGAAAGCATTGCAGAAATCATGTCTCTTAGCTGCCAATATTTGAGAGAAAGCAGTGAGGCTGCCTGTGCTGCTGAGGGGACTCCAGGAACAACTGCAAAGAGCAGCTAAAGAATACAGCTCAAATGCCTGTGTGTCCAATTTCAGCCTTGCAAAGATGAACTCTGTCTGCAAGATCCCACAAGGGACAGGTGAAGAAAAGCCCCAGAAAGATCTCAGCTCCACTGCACTCGCTTGTGCTCAGCCCTGTACTGTTGTCAGCTATGGCCGCAGGGACACTGGGAGTGGGCTGGGGATGATGGGAACAGTTTTCTGCAGCCCTGACTCATCCAAGCCATTGAGAGGAGGCAGTGAAGATCAGCCCCTTACCAATGCTCCAGTATGTCGCACCTTAACTATCCCACTGCACAAGAGAACAAAGTAAACTGAGTGAAGCAAAGGAAGTCATCAAACTCCTCAGTGAGAGCAAGGGGAGATATTCACCTTGCTGCCATCTTATTTTTTTTCTGCAGAGAAATCCAAGGGAATGAAAGCATCTACACTGCTTCCAGTGGCTTCAGCGGGAATATCCAGAAGACTAGAAAATGCCAAGATTAAGTCATTCAAAAATGACAGAGTTATGCAAGAAACACACCTAGAAAAGGTCCTCTTCCTTAACCAGAAATAATTTTTCAAGTGAGACTATTGATCAGTTTGTCACAACAGCACTCGATAAAATTATCTGTGGGACAGCAGATAATCAGGTAACCAGGGCAAAGCAATAATACTGTGGTAAATTAACTTGGCTTTTCATACCATAGCAAAAACCTACAGGGCTGGTAAGAAAAATTATTCCCCACATGAAAGGGTTAGGAAGCTGTGAAACAACTGAATTGCATCCAATTAAAAACCACAAAATGCTAAGAGGAAATAAAGGCCAGCAGCCAGAACTGTTGGCAATAAATACACCAAGAACTGGAGCATAGCACGCGTAAATATGCTCTGAGCATATTAATAGCTACCATTTTTCAGGAACACATCACTTTTGATGAAGTTTCAGGCAAACACAGGAGTGAAATCACTTCCAAAGCAGGGAGTGACAGCATCATGTTGTGACAGTGATGCAGACATGAGGTTTCATGAGCAGGTCCATAAATAAACTGCAGACCAAAACATGACAACGAACTGGGCTACGTAACAACCTGTTGTGGTTTAACTGCAGCTGGCAACTAAGTACCATGCAGCCGCTCACTCACTCTTCTCCCCACCCTGGTGGGATGGGGAGGAGAATTGGAAAAAAAAACCAACCAAAAAATGGTAAAAAAAAAACCCCAACCAAATTGTGGGTTGAGATAAAGACAATTTAACAGGACAGCAAGGGAAGAGAAAATAATAATAATAGAATGTACAAAATAAGCGGGGCACAATACAATTGCTCACCACCCACTGGCCAATGCCCAGCCAGTTCCCAAGCTGTGGTCACCACCTCTCAACGCCCCCCAGTTTATATACTGAGCATGATGTTATATGGTACGGAATACCCCTTTGGCCAGTTTGGGTCAGCTGTCCTGGCTGTGCTCCCTCCCAGTTTCCTTTCCCTTTCCCACTTTCCACCTCCGCAGTGGCATAGCACAGGAAGCTGAAAAGTCCTTGACTTAATATAAACTCTACTTAGCAACAATAAAACATCAGTGTGTTATCAACACTATTCTCATACTAAATCCAAAACACAGCACTGTATCAGCTACTAGGAAGAAAATTAACTCTATCCCAGCTGAAACCAGGACACAAGCTCAGTGTGCTGACGCAAATCTCCATACAACCACTGTTGCTGTGTGCAAATGCTCACAGCACAACCCCAGCTGAACAACACGTTTCACAGAGATGGCCAAGAGCGACGGTGCAATGCAGTTAGCAAAGGAGACAGCAGCACGTCCCAACTGAGATGCTGAACGTTAAACACTAGGAGATCAAGTAGACTTAAGCCAGGTATGACCTATTTCTGCAACTGATGTGACCGCAAGAGGCACTGTTAATTTCAATTTTGTGAGAGCTTCACTCTAGATGGAGAGAACAAACATGCTCCAACCATAAAAAAATGCACTAGGCAACAGGGCAAAAATGGCTGTATCTGATGGTGTTTCAAAGGAAGTACAGCATGTCACAGCCCATGCAGCATCAAGATAAAACTCTTCAGCAGTTTCCCTTGCCCTTCAAGAAGTCTGTGTATTTCCTCAATATTCAGCATCCAAGGATGTTGTAGGTATCTCCAATGCTACCTCGTCTTCCCAAAGCCAACATGAGGGAGATGGACCTGAAAACTCATTCAGTGTCCGCTCATGGTGGTGAAAAAACAGCCTTTAGCAGCCAATGGATGCCACAGTAATTAGGAGTGGGCTTCAGACTACTTAAGATTTAAGAGCAGGTGATTTGGTCTTTCATTTTTTTTCCAATAAGAAGGGCACAAAGGTGGCTTGAAGCTACTTTGAAGTACTTCCCTGCCTCAGAATCACACCATGTCCTCAGCCAAAAGCAGTGATGAGGCCAATGCAGCTGAGAGCAAAACCCATAGCAACAGGGGAACAGAATGTAATGAAAAGCCAATGTACAGTCTCATTGCAACCAGCTCGACACATTCATTTAAATTACCTATGAAAGATAAGATCGGCTGTAAAACAGGAGGACAGTAACAGAGGGTTCTCAAAACAGTTGTTTAAAACGCTGAGCAAAGGGCTTGTAAAAGCTCTGCAAGGAACCAAGCAGCACAAAGCAGCTGGAATATGGCTCAGCATAAAGGAAGGCTATAGTCAAAATGGACACATTCCCATATTCAAGCAAAAGCACTGTGTTCTGTGTAATGTCTAGAGGGATTAACAAGATTAATTCTTTCCACCTTAAAAAAAAAAAAAGATAAATCAAAGATGATAAATGAACAGTACAGAAGTGGGTAAAGGGACTCTTTTCGTCCTCTGTCAAGGTACGTGAACGAGAAGGCAACCAAACAGACTGAAGGGAAAAAGTTGAAAACTCAAGGCACAACACACATGTAGTACTTAATGCCAGAAGGGTTTACGGCAGCCAAGCTCAGTAAGTTTAATGTTAGTACAGGTTTGTATCTCTATTTTAAACAGCTAAAGGAGTAACTACACACCAAGAAGATCCTGGTTCTGGGCTAACTCCTAGCTGGGTGTTATACAAACAATTTTGAGGCCTATCAGTATAAGTACAGAGCTAGTAACATGCTTCTTTGCAAATATATTTGAATTTTACTGGTGAAAAATGCTGCATAAATCATAGGTGAATTAAGATTGTGAAAGGATGCCTGCTCTCCTTTCTGGGCACATCAAAATCTCCAACTGCCTGGACGGACAAAGAGACTTGATTACGCAGACATATTTGCATCAAGTTGGCCCTTACAAAAATTTCCACGTTGTCCTGTGAAGTGTGAGGCCTGACCTATGCCACAGATAGGCTGCTGGGGTGCTGAGCCCCTGATCTGGGCATGTTCAACTTAGTAATTAAGTAAGTATCACTCCTGGACTGTCTAATGCATACTGTTACATGGGTGGTGAGAGAGGCGCTGCATCCCCTGAGCCAGCAGAATGTGTAATCAGCAAACGTCTTTCTGCCAGTATTTTTTTTTTTTCCCTGTCTCTAAGCTGAGGGAATCCCTGCACAGGAGAGATAGCTGACTGGAGGCCAAGAATTTGGATGGGCAACCACAACCCCACCTGGAAAGCCATGGAGTTAGCTGCAGCCAGAAAGATCCGCAAAGGCAGCTTGGCTTTGTAGGAACGGTGGCTCCACAGGCGATGCGCACCAGCCGTCACGCCCAGGGCTGTCATCAGGAAACAGAAATATGCTGAAAGACACAAAAACAAAACACAGGATGTGCCAGGGGCCAACTGCCATTATTTTTGCTTCCTTTGATGTAAAGATGATCCTTGCCCCTGCCTGCCGATGCTTGCAGGGTCACTCAGGCTAGGCAGACAGCAGGTGAGGTTCTCAGCCCATCTCTGCTGCCCCACAGCCATGTCTTTTCATGTCTTTTCACTTCCCGCCTGTCCTCATTTAACCAGTGTGCTGTTCAGGAGAGTTTGGCAGCACTGAAGCACCATGCTGTGACACATTCACATAGTATGCTTTGACCAAGTACAGTGGAGTGGAAGTTCATCACTCATGACAGAAGAGTAGCAACAACTCTTCTAATAGGACACTGCCAGCCTCCTCCAGACAGGTCTTTGCTCGAGTCTGATCTGCCAGCTAGTTTAAGAGCATCATGTCCCGCCCCTAAAGATATGACCTGCGTCAGAGTTTCCACAATAAAGACTTCTCTTATCATTGGGAGCTCATGACTTGGTAATAAAAATGCACCAGGAACTGGAGCATTCACCATTTCCCTCAGCTTCAGGAACTGCTTTTCCTTCCCTTAACTATAAAACTGGCCAAGTAAACTTACTTTGAGCATTTTTTCAGATGGCCAACACAGTATGGGAACAGGTCTGTTCCTCACTCAGCACACTGGCTCCAGGCTAGACACACAGCCCAAGCACATGCGTCCTGCAGCATACCACCCCATGCTTAAAATAACACCCCCACTGACCACCATCACCACATCAGTACATCTCTGGTTCTCCTTTCAGCAGGGGCCACGCTCAAACATGCTCCATCTGGGTAAACCTCGCACTTCCAGGGACAGAGGGAATCGTTGGCTGGGGCAGCAGAACAAAGACAGTGGACCCAGGCCCGCCTGCTCGAGCCATGCACCTATGCACTGATTGCTTCTCCTTTGATATGTTTGTTGGTTTTGTCTCTAGCGTCTTTCAATTCCTGTGTGATGGATGATCCATAGCCTGAGTTGTTTTGACTTGTAACAAAAGAGGAGACTATGGGAAAAGGTTGGAAGAACAGTGCGTTAGAGCTGCCCCTCCTCTTGGAGAGAGGCTGGAAGGAAAACAGGAACAGCTAGGAGGAAAGTATTACATGAAAGTCCCAAATAAACTACACGACTTAAAACCACTCACATTCAAGCTGTCATATACTCTTATGTCTCTCTCCCATAGGTGTTGGGAGATGTTCCATGTCTCATCCTATGCCTAAAGAGTACAGATTCATTTTACAAGTGTAAAATTAAAACAGGAGTGTATCCAAACAGTAAGAATATTACCGGACAACCTCAAATGAGTTTGCACGATCTGAAGCAATGCGCTGTTTAGCCAGGGCTCCCTGCCACCCTACACACACAGGCATGTTTTGGTTTAAACAGACTATTTCAAATACCTAAATAAGAGTTACTGAAACAAAAAGGCAAAACCCTATACCCAAAAAGGGGTCTTCTACTTGTGTCTGTGTCTGCACAGCAGTCTGTCCAGCAGGGAACCCTGTTAGACACACAGTGGCTAGAAAGGAATTCACAATCAGCTTTTCCCAGTATGCAATGTAAAACATCTATCTTTGCAAAAAGAAAACAAAAATATATATATGTAGGTGCGAGTCTACTGTATCCCTCTATCAACTCCCAACTCACAGTGCTTGAAATTGCAGCATCTAAGAGAAAATATAATAGAAATATATTTGGTAAAATAACAGCGTAACCATATTTCATGTTGATTGTCACCCCTGCGGACTGAAGGAGTAAATGGACCTTATCCACTCCACTCGTGGATCAATCAAAAACAGATTTACCCAAACATTATGTATATGGTCCAAATTCTTGTCATCTCCTGCGCAGCAAACCAAAGCCTTTCTTACAAAATGCAACAAGCAAATGGAATCAGAATGGTCCTAGTAAAGATGATGCATCTCTAAAACCAGCTTTGGACAACATCACCTAAGAAGCAATTCTTTTCAGCAGACTGCAGTGTTCAAGCTACTCCCAGAAAAGGCTCATCTGTGCAGTTGAGCCCAGTGTGCTGAAGTCTATTGCCAAATTCAGACTTTTGCCTGCTTCCTGAAGGGAGGTACAGAAATGAATCATGCATGCTCTCTGCACATTATTTACAGATTTTGTTGAATTTACAGATTACTCTCAGATCAGTAAAAATGCCGACACCACAACAACTCGCACTCCAGTCTCTGCTGCAGTCTTGCAGTTCTTGCACATGCCTTGTCAGTGCAAGGACTTGGTCTTCTATGAAATTAGGAAAAACCTATCCTGTCATTTTCTGTATGTGACATTGAGCTGTGCAGAAACATCACTAAGTAAGGCCTTCCAAATCACTCAAATGACTGTAATTGTGGGAACGGATCTGTGACACACAGAATACTGACATTATCCAGCTAACATAAAAATATTAAGGTTATAATCCTGAATCATTACAAGAACATATTGTCTGTTGGGCTTTGTGACTAGTTAACCTCCTGCTAGTCACAGGAGCTGAAATCTCCTGTCTTCAGCAGTCTCTTTGCTTTCTTAAAGCACAGAGGGGCTTTTCTCCCACTTCAAAGCAACAGATTATTTAGTTGACCAAGTGCTTCTCAAGGCACCCATCCATCTTAATAATGATTGATTGCTTAAAACCAGAATTAAATATAAGTGGGTAGAATGAGACTTACGCAACTTTAAGGCTGCTTTTGCTTTCCTTCTCTGTCCAGTGCAAGAAAGAGGCTGAGTGGTAAGCAATGTATAGACCACATGAAATAGCTGCACTGAATAGAAGGGATTTATGCCACTTGATGAGTCAGCTCTTATAGAGCTCAGCTTAACAGAGACCCTTTCATCCAGCCCACTCCACACTACCAGTATTGCAGCACAATGGACAACAGTATTTTGGGAGTCTGGGGGCTGCCCTAGGGTCTACATGCCACCCTGTCTCCATACCTTTGAACAGCACCTTCCAGCCCAGGTCCCCTACCAACATTCCTGATTCACACCTCCAGGGAAGCCTTGTGCTACAAGTGGGAGGAGGATTTGTGCAAAACATTTCTGCAGGAGCCCTGCTGCCACACAGGCAGCCTTGCAGGTAGCATGTCTCCAGCCATCCACCAGGAGCAGGCAAGCTCAGCTGTACTTCAGGACAGGGACTGGCTGGTGGTGTGCCCAGCGAAAGGAGGGGGACTCGCGTTTCACAGGGGGCAGCTGGCATGCCCAGCTCTCCCTACAGCCACGGCGGGGAACAAGCTGACCCTGGCCTGGATGGCTCAGCAAACGGAGAGGCAGAAAGGCCAACCCAGAAGGAGTGCCAGACCCTCCCAGGAACATGCTGTCCTGATCAAATGGGGCTTTCCCAGGGATTTCCCAGGGCTTCCCTGGACCATGACCACAAGCTCCATCCTCCTGCCCCTCCAGCCCTGACTTGCCAGCCCCAGCCACTACTGCAGTGATCAAGCTAAAACGGCTGGGGCTTATACCACAACATGCCTGCTTTTTGACTTTGAAGAGGAGGAATCATAACAGCAGAAATTTCCTCATATAAATCCTGAGGGCTGAAACATCTCCAGAAACAAACTTACTCAGCAGTTTGGTAACCAGAGCAGAAAGAAATCCTGTCAGACAAATGCACTGTACAGTGATACCAGATTTCTGTGGTTCTTACAGGAATTAGGGTGCATGAAAATATTACTCGGCACTAATTCCCAATGTATAAATAGCCAAGATGGCAAATATTTGTCACGTACAGACATGTCTCAAGTTTTCCTTTGCAGAAATAATTATGAACTCAAACCAAAAATCAGACTATAAACCATTTGATTTTACATTAATTATGCACAGCTACAGTTATTACATGAGAAGAGAACCTGGCTCATTTTTGGGGGCTGGGGAGTGTGTGTGTGTATGGGGTGAACATCTCCATGAAACACGGAAGGATTACACTATGAAGCAAAGTGGCTCAGTTAATAGCAACCCACCATACCGAAAACTCCCTCTTATTCCTGTAACTAAACAGGTCTCCTAAGTAATAAAGAGTAAAAAACACAGTTGTTGCAGAAAAAGAAGGGGAAAAAATCAGAAAAACCACAAGAAAAGTAACAATAAAATACCTGGAATCCAAACAGTTAACAATATCGTTCTTTTTAATTTAGTGAGGGTACTTAATATACAAAAAGGAAGCCACTAAAATAGCCAGATTAGTCTTCTGCATGTTTTAATGAGCTAACTCTGCAACTGAGATGACTTATCAAAGCAAAACACACCCACAAGGAAACCGCAGTATTTCACACTTCACCTATAGACTGCAGACTGAGCAGTGTATCCATGTATATTAGCTTCACACATGACCACAGGCCACTGGAGACTCCAAATTCAGAGCACAGATGACCATCTTGTGGAGGAGGAATAATATACTGCTTTTCCTCCCCTCAACTGGTGCTGCAGTACTGGCAGGAGCGCAGCTTGGGAGGGGGCTGTGCTGGAGTGTGGTGGAGGAGGATGTCAGCAGCCATTGATGATGGATGTGAAGGAAGAACAGCAAGCTAGCAGCATCCCCACCTCCCCAAGACGCCCAGCTATGAGGCCAAGAGGCATTTCCACAGGGCTGTCCTCACCAGGAGGCCAAGCCGACACTGGCTGCACAGACAGGGATCTGTGAAACAAGGGGTGCTTGAGGGATAAGGATGGAGCTAGAAAAGGGCTGGGTCAGGACTCGCTAACCACAAGCCTGGGGATGGAGCACACATTGCGGCTGGGCAGGCAGGGCCAGCATCTGAGAGAGCCAGGGCATGGGAGTTCCACCAACAGTACAGCAGTCTGAGCAGGAGCTCTGAAGCCACCTGACAAAAGGTTGTGTCATGCTAATACCAAAGTAAATGAAAGAAGGAAAAAAAAAAAAAAAAAGTAAAATAGTGGAATGAGGACTTCAAGAAAAAAAAATTAAAACCAAAAAGCTAACACAACAGAAAAAGCTGTCTGGAGACATGTGGGATGAGAGAGGAAACAGAACAGCCAATGAACAGATCTGTGAAAGACAGTGGGCTTAAGACTGGTGAAAAGCAAGCTAGAGCTGTGCAGCTCAGTTTCATACTAAAGCCAGAGGGAGAGGAGGACGATACTTTCAAGCCCTTTTCTGATCATTTATTCAGTTTTGCCTTACTCATGGATTGAAGGCAGTGCAGAGCATCTGCTTCGCTGAGCTGCTGGCAGGGAGGCATCTGCCTGGCATGGAGCCAAAGTGTGCCACTAGGCTGGGAATGCATCCGGCACTGACTCCACGGCTCTGCGGTCCACCTTATGCCTGCAGTACGGTTTCTCCTGCCACACACAGACCCAAAAGCAGCCCCTTCTCAGCATCAACCCCCAATTACCATGTTCAGTGTGAGAGTTCAGATCTACTCTGTTAATGGAGATAACCATGTTATTAGGCATGTGTCATCCTCACGTATCTCTGTACCTTCTGGATACTGTGGCACTGCATGGCAAGGAGCTCCACAGGTCTGCAGGGCCCTCTAGGGCCTTTGCTCCTGCTTCTGCTACTGTAAAATTGTTTCTTTTGAGAATTTACTCAGAACAAGAGCTGAATTATCCTCCCTAGCCCCTAGGATGGTGTGGGAGTGCTGTGTGCCATGCCTACTGCTCCCCAGAGCAATAGCTAGCTTTGCCTGGACAGGGCCCCAAATTTACATAGTTTTAGAGGATTTCAGCTGGCTAAGGTTTGCTTTGAATTGCTGTCTACTCAAAGCAATGACTGCAGGAGTTTTCGCTTTGGGCAAGCCCACTTTTCTCCCATTTATCTGAACATGCTGGTTTCAGGAAAATTCCCATAGCCTCTGGACCTCCTTTTACAGTAATGGTCAGAGACATGCCCACAGCTGTCCTCAGCTATGCTCATCCAGGTGCCCATTGCAGCCAGGAGGGTGCCCACAGCTGTGCAGAAAGGCCCAGGAGGTAGCTCAGATCTCATCACCCCACCAGCTCCGTCCTTGAGCACAGGCAGCTGGGCTGCAGCACCAGCCAGAGCCCTCTGCCAGGGCCACAGCTCTACTCCCAACACGTATCAAACCAGTGTTGCCAGCCAACAGCTCTAACTGCAGTCCCAGTTAAGACCCAAAACTCTGCAGGGAGGTTTAGGGCTTGCTGCAGGTCCGGCAGAAATCTGAGGCTGGGGTTCAAGTACCTCAAACAGCAGAGCCCAAGAGCTCTGGGCTCTGCACAACTCAAACACCAAGCCCAGAGCTGACTTTGACTGGATGGTAAACCAGGATCTGTTTCAAAGAAGGATGATTTAATCCAGTAGAGCAGAGGTTTTAAGGGGGTTCCTCCTTGTTTCTCCCTACTCTTTCTCAAGACCTCAACACAGGATTACTCCCAAACACAGGAGTTTCACTTCCTTCTTCCATTGTCTCCACACTCTCCCT
This sequence comes from Phaethon lepturus, assembly GCF_000687285.1. Taxonomy (NCBI): domain Eukaryota; kingdom Metazoa; phylum Chordata; class Aves; order Phaethontiformes; family Phaethontidae; genus Phaethon; species Phaethon lepturus. Next base: position 26,294 of record NW_010514002.1, read on the forward strand.
GCTAGTTCTGCAATACACAAACCCCGTGTTAATGGAGTAAACTGGTGCGAAATGCCTCCACGGGGAGCTGGGCCCCAACGTGTCGCTCCCCGCGGCAGGCAGCACGCCTTGCCCCCCGCAGCCCCGCAGAAGCGCAGCGTCCGACCGCACTCGACAGAGCACAGCATAAGCAAAACGCTTCTGAACTGGCGCAGTGGGAGAAGCATTTGAGAGAGGGAACAAAGTGGACGAAGGGGAAGAGAAAACAACAAGTAAGCCTGTGCAAAAGGACAAAAGAGAGAACCAGAGCACGGCGACAGGGAGCGGATACAAGAGAGACAAGATATACGAGGTTAAACTACCATGCAGTCGGGGAGCTGGCAGGTTGCTAGGCTTCCAAGTACGCTGAGCCTGTGCACAGATGCTATTTATGGGAACATGCCAGAATCAATAGGCAGAACATTTTTATTCAACATCCTTATTAATGACCTGAAACAAAGGCAAACAGCATATTAATTACAACTGCAGATCATGCTAAATTTGGAGCAGCAGTGAGAGCTAAGAAACACAAAAGAATCCACGCAGAAACAGAAAAAGTAAGGCTCAAAATAAAGATCCGCCTGGATAGAAAAAGCGAAGTAATGTAGTTCAGGGGGCAATAACTGCAGACAGGGATCTGCAACGAGGATTACAGGCTTGGGGAGGTGGGAGGCTGCAAGGAGGATCACCAACAGCTCATAAAAAATTCACAGCATGCAGTATGATAAGGCAGCAAGACATCAGTGTGATCTTGAACAGCAGGCAGAGAGGTATCATCTCACTGTCAGAGAGAAGCAATGAATGCTATACCAGACAAACCGTTTAAAAATGGATGGCATAGGAGATCAACACCATAAAACATCCGAGCCATTTTTTTCAGAACAGCTCATTACCCCATGGCAGGATTTACAGAAAACCTTCGCTATGCCTAGTGCCAAACTCTTCTGAAAGCCTGAGTGTCCAGGGCACTGACCTCTTATGAAGATATAGGGAAATATTGCCACAGTCTGTAGCTACTTCACAGGCATCAGGAAATCATCCTCTGCTCTAAGTGGTTGCTTAAACTGGAACAGATCTCCCCCCCCCCCCCCCCAATTTCAGTTTTGTTGCATGCTGAATATCAAAATTAGAACCTCTCTGTTTCTGAAACCTGGGACCACATTAGAAACATGGTATGTATTTACTGTTTGTGAATCCAGCAGATTCCAGATTGCTTTTTACTTTTAACTGGTGATAAAAAAACCCCAAATCAACCAAAACAAGAAGGACAACAAGCACTGGGTTCACTCTGCACATCTGAACAGACAATGCTGGCTCCTGAAAGAGGTGAGATGACTGGACATCCTTTTTAGGCACATATTACAAGGAGACACTGTGTCAGATAGCAACTATCTGCATGTCACCAATGTCAAACATAACCTAGTTATATGAAGCAAATTGCAATTATCTCTGAGGGACAAAACACCAGACATAAAAACACTAGTGGTGAAACAAAATCAATTGCACATTCACAATGGCGCTACTGTCAATATATAAAACATCTTTAAAATACATAATAATGTCACACGATCATTCCTGTGGGGTGATGACACGCAAAGCATGGCACCAACGCTCACCCAGTGCCTGCAATCCCTGCATGTGCAGGGGGGGCGAGGAGAGGAGGGATAGCAGGGCCAGGAGCAGAGAAGGGAATCAGCCCTTGCCAGTCCCATTGCTAGCATCTCTCTGATACGTGCCTAAAAACCTCACAGTCCCTTGCAGAAGTAAGGGATTTGGACACTACATTCCACCATAGCATGGTGACTACTTTGAACTGACACAAGTTTGGAGAGCCGTCATCCTCGCAGTTTGGTCTAGGCAAGTTGTACCAGATCCTACCACGGTCCCATTTTCTAGACAGACTTTGGAACTAGGCAAGTTTTGTGAACATTTGAGCTTTTTTGCATGTTACAAAATGCAACAAATGTTTTTTCTGGGCCTCATGCAGCAAATCACTGACTCAGTTTTAAGTCAACTTGATAACACATCTTAGGTCAGCTGGCGTGGGGATTACTACATGAAGTGCCAGGAAGCAGGGAAGGAACTCTCAGACCACCTGGGTGTCACCAGTACCTGCGATGGGGAAAAACACGTCAGGGAAAGTGCTGGCCACTCCAAACAAGACAGATGACATGCCTTATGAGATCAGAACAGTGGCTCACCTAGCCCAATACTTTTTCCCAACAGGGGTAAGAGGACTTGCTATTCAAAGACAAAAAAAAAAAAAAAAAAAAAATTAAAAGGGGAAAAAAGACAACACAGCCCAGCTACTGTTGCATTAGCAGTGCCTGCACACTGGTGGACTTCAATATGTGGCATTTTGCATGGAGTACATAGGAAGTGCAAAGGCTGGAAGCTGTCCCAGAGTTATCATCACACTTGCTCTTACCAGGAGGGTGACAGATCTTGGATCAAGATAGCCACCAAGGCTCAGGGCCTTGGTTATATGTCTCGTTCTGAGGACATCAGCCCCATTTACTCGGGTGCTGATGCACAGCGCCGTGCAGAAAGCTCAGAACAAGCTGCACAAGCATTGTTCTCTCCTAGGACTGGCCACAATCACTGACACCTATAGCCCCAACACAGACTTCAGCAGTTGCTGTTCCCATGGCCTCAAGTCAGCAGGTAGAGGACCCCCAGCCAGATCCCTCTTCAGACCGCTGGGCACTTGCTCGGTCTCCCCACAGCATCCCACTCAACAGGGACTCTGGCAGACAGAAAGATCAGCCAGCAAAGCAAGCCAGGAGCACGAACAATTGAACATGGACCAGAAAAGCATCCAGTGCATTCACTGTGGTGAGAACACAGGGTTAGAAGAAATCTGCATACTCTAGCCACAAAAAACACACCCTGTCTGCACCTCTTGTCAGAGTGCACATGATGTCTGGTTGCGGTTGCCTTTCTCCCAAGCTCTGTGTCACAGCCTCTGACACAGCTGCTTCCTGCCAGCCCCCGGTACAAAGCCCCATGCACACCCAACCTGCAGCATTATTTTGTATCTGCTCAGGCGGCTGTCCCTTGAGTGGTGTCTTCAGCTTTCAGTTGCTGTCATGGAAACCTTAGCTCTCCTACTGCCATAATTTTGAGGACAGCTTCAGAAGCATACAGCACCCTCGTTCTGCTGGAGGTCTCACTGCTGGGCGATGACATTCCCAACACTGTTTAGCCTACAAGATCTGATGCATTCCCAGCACCAGCTTTACATTCAGCAAAGGCTTACACATTTTTGCGTGCGCGCGCACACACACACACACTGTGTCTCCTGTGTCTCTAGCAGTCCAAGGATCAGGAGGCAAGATCTTATGTATGCAGGAGGGAGTAATTTCTTAAGAAGACGCAAATTCTAGTGACACTAATGGCCGAGAAGGCACATCTTTTGCTTGGGGAAGAAAAACTAACAAACACAAGGGCTGTGCTTCACCTGTAGACATCTGTTACCTCTTCAACAATAAGGCAGCTGAAAACAACTCACCTTAAAAATGCTGTTGCATGATGAAGACATCTTGTGACATAACACCGTTTGGTGGAAATACTCTCTCCACAGCTGGAGTAGCCAGCAAAGTCTCAGGCAAACCTCTGTGTGACAAAGCCTGGCAAGAAATTTTAATCTCAGCACAGGCCATTTTTTTTTTCATCCCTGTATATAATGAGATACCACAACTTGACTTATTTGTATAAATAGCTATTTGAGGATTAAAAATAACAGGGATGGACATGCAACATTTGTCCATTTCCACACCAGCATTTTACCTCGGCTTATTCAGACATCAAAATTGCTTGCTAGGGAATTCTAATAACCGAACGCATAAAACCCAAGATCTTCCATCAGACTGCAAGAACTGGATGAGAAATAGAAACAGCGAGTTGCTCAAGCACAAAGTGAGCATCACAAAGCTGACTGATCGCCATAAATATGTAACATATCTGTATCTTACAGTTAGGATTTTTCCTTTCTAAAAATTAAATTACATCTGCATATCCTGCATGCGCCTTTTCCTAAGTTGTGGGTTTTTGCTGTTATTCAGTGGCAGATTTAGGACAAATAAACCACATCAGCTAATCTGACCAAACCAGGGTAAACACTTCCAGTAGCATTGAGTGGTACCTAACTCCATTCCCACTGAAATTCAGGGCAGCACTGCCATCCTTTCAGTAGCTGCACCACGCTTGGCCTCTTCTGAACACCTCACGATCCTCCACTTCACTATGCAAACAGACAGCAGTAGAAGATTCCCTCCTGATTCAACATCAGGGCTCAGGCCAGAAATGCAACCAATAATTTCATGGTGCCTGGTACCACAATGCTTTTTTTGCACTCTCGTTAGATAACACCAAGTTTTGGGATATATTTTCTTAAAACGTGTGTCTGCTCCAAAAGGAAAGTCTTCCTATGCCAAATTAGACACTTGGTCTATCCACACACCTCATTTAAAAATGCTGGTTGATGTCACACACTGCATTGGTGGGAGGGCCAGGGTCAACATGAGGAATTATTAGAACTAGATTAGATATCAAGTCTCCAGTACACATCTCTACTTCTGTCACCCTCCAGGGCAACCTTGGAGATCTCTTCCTCTACAGTGGAGAGACGTAAGGAGCAGTAACACAGCATTTAATCCACATCATCCTACCAAAAAAGCCTCATTTCCTGACCTGGGACTACATTTACTAAGGAGGGAGAAATGTTCCACCTTAGTCCCTAAATTGCTGCCAAGAAGAAATGTTGAATTGGTGCTCTGGCCCTGAGGTCACTGGGAAGGAAACACTTCCCTGCTAGCAGACAGAGTCAATTGGCCAACCCCCTGTTTGCTGAGCCCTGCTACCTGTCAAAAGGCTGGCATGAAAAGCACCTTGGGCTGGATTCAAACTAGCGACTGAGAATTAAAAAGCACCAGTGTGCAGCAGCACCAGCTCCCTGAGCCGCCCACTGCACAGTGCATGCCAGCTCTCCCAGGGAGATGTGCATTCCTGTGAAGACCAAATGTGTGAAATCTCAGGCCAGAAGCGGTTTCATCTAAAATTAGATCTACACATTCTCTGAGCTACTCCAAATTGAGCCAAGAGAGAAAGAGATAAAAGGAAGCACATCAAAGGCAAAGGGGAAGCAGAGTTTTAGAGCTGCAGAGAAGGCGAGTTCAGACAAGGCCCTTCTCCTGCCCCACTGTATTGTGGTGGAGGATCTCCAGAAGAAGGTCTCTGCTGCATCCTCTTGGCCCTGCCATCACCAGCTTGTGAAATCCTGGCTGCCTCTGCCTTGGAGGCACATGCCTGCATATGCATTTTCAGGAATATTCCCCAAAGCCAGCCCTTTTGGCTGAGTATACAAAAGACTTCATTCCGTGTTCACATTGACAACTGCAGCCAATGTGACATAAAAAAAGCCAGTAGAGCAACGGAAATTGCAGCGGACAGCAAGTATTCCAGCAAATGCTAAAATTCCCCTAGGAAGCAAATACAGATACCCTGATCTCACCAGCAGCTGCAGATTGCCTTAAGATGCCCAACAGTTTATATATATTTTTAGATCAAAAGGCTGGAAGATGCTCTGGTTTCTCTGAAATTTTTGATGCTTATGTGTAGCCTCTGTCAGCTCAGCTGAATCCTGCGTCATCACAAAACCATGGGCAGATTTCACTTCTCTCCCAGTGACCTCATTGCTGTCCTCAATCCACACGCCAGCTAGAGCTGTGGTGGTTTTTTAGTGCTCTATAAATGCCAAGAAAGAATTAATGCAAATTTTTCTCCGTTTTCAAGGTCAGAGCAAAGAGATAGTGTGGTTAAGCCATTAGCACAGCACTCCAGAGCCCAGCATTCAGCAGGCAGGTCTGCCTCAAGGAAGAAGGATTATTCAGCAGCCCTGCCCATCACTGGTCAAAGCTTGCCCTGGATGCAGCTGGGCACACAGTGGGGGAATGGCTTCATCCCACTACTCATGCTGCACGTGCTGGCAAGACCACCCAAAGCACAGTGTCACAGAAAAGCAGCTTTTCAGCTATTAGAAACAAAGATGTGACGTGATACATACTTGTGATTTGGTGTGATGGTTTAATCCCAGCCGGCAAATAAGCACCACGCAGCTGCTTGCTCACTCCCCCCATGGCAGCGAGGGGGAGAGAATTGGAAGAGTAAAAGTGAGAAAAGCCATAGGTTGAGATAAAGACAGTTTAATAGGTAAAGCAAAAGTCACGCACACAAGCAAAACAAAACCAAACAAGGAATTCATTCACCACTTCCCATCGGCAGGCAGGTATTCGGCCATCTCCAGGCAAGCAGGGCTCCATCACGCATAACAGTTACTTGGGAAAACAAACGCCATCACCCCAAAGAGAGCCCCCCCCTCCTTCTTCTTCCCACAGCTTTATATGCTGAGCATGATGTCATATGGTATGGGATATCCCTTTGGCCAGTTGGGGTCAGCTGTCCCAGCTGTGTCCCCTCCCAACTTCTTGTGCACCCCCAGCCTCCTTGCTGGTGGGGTGGGGTGAAAAGCAGAAAAGGCCTTGACTCTGTGTAAGCCCTGCTCAGCAGTGACTAGAACATCCCTGTATTATCAACACAGTTGTCGGCACAAATCCAAAACGCAGCCCCATACTAATTATGAAGAAAATTATCCCAGCCAAAACCAGCACATTTGGGCAAACTCAAAGCTTCTGCCCTTTTATGATCTCTAGGCATGGGGCACAGGAAAGGAGCAGGGCTCAGCGAGGAGCTGAAGTGAACTTCTGGGCCTCCAGGGACGATTCCCTGGGGAGGCAGCAGCACCTTTGTCCCAGATCTCCAGTGAACAGGATCCGTTGCACAGGAACACCCTGCTCCAACCTGGTGCCCTCCCAGGCCAGCCAGCAGCTGCTGAAGCTGAGCTCTGATGGCTTTGACTTCTTAGGACTTCAGACTCTGGATGATGTTGCCATCCGTCTGTATCACTGCATCTTGCCCAGATGCTTTGTCCCTGCTTCACTTATATGCTGTCAGCTCTTGCACCTTTTCCTCCCCTTTCCAAAACCAAACAGAGCTCAGGGAAAAACACATTGCAAAAAATGGCCTTTCCCAGTTTTCTCTCCTTCTGGCATTTTGAGCCTCAGAGCTGGGCTGCAAGCACTACACCTCATTAAAATTAAAAGGCACAAGCCTCTTGCATCCAGCCAACCATGCAGCAGGCAGGTCAGTTACCCAGAGCCATCAGGTTAGAGGACGGTGCCAGGGGAAAGGAGGACACCTTTGTCTCCAGCACAGCAGGCAGGTTGATGCTGTCGGCTCTGCAGGGGCACTGCCTGGATCATTGCCCACCACACTCCCTGAATGACTACTCGCTGCGCCACTCCAGCCCAAACAGCCCTAGCCCAGCCCAGCTCTGCTCCCACAGTGAGCTCTGGAACAGCGAGAAGGCCCACACACCAGGTCTCTGCCTCCACCTACCCAGCAAGATGTTTTCCCATACTCCACCCCACACCTCCCCATGTATAGACTGCATAAGGAGGCCGGCTTTCATCTGCCTGCTGAATAGGGGCCAGGCAGTTTTCAGTCAACCCAAGCACACAAGTCTATCCCTTTGCATCAAAGGTAGGAGCCAAAGCCAAGGGGAAACAACAAGAGCAGCCTTGCTATGGATCCTGCAAGGACATCTGGCCTCACTTGCCTGCCTGCCTCACTGCAGCTGAATCCAACTGGCTGCAGCAGGGGAAGGAGCACCTCAGAACAAAAATGATCATCTACAACCACCATCACAACTGATTGTTTCAGTTGTATAGTTGACTATAAAACTCCTGTTTTCCACACCTACAGCCAAATGCATTCTGGAAAGAAGTTATAACCTCATGGTGCTGGCCAAAAATAAATTATTAAAAGGCAAAACACCTTTTCTTACCTTCAATCCCCTACAAAATACAGGGTTTCTGATGTTTTCATAAGACGTGTTGCCATTTCCAACCTGTGCTGTTACCCAACACTCATACATTTCCCTTCTCCAGTGCCCTGGTAGTGGCTCTGCGTGAAGTATCACCCAAAGAGAGTAACAGGCACGAAGTGGGAGCCCAGGACTGCTCTCCCTCCACCCCATGTGTTGCCAGGGCTCAAAGAACCTATTTCCAGTCTATCCTCTCGGGACCTGCTTTTACTGCTCTGCCCAAGCACTTTTCTACATGCCTATGCAGCCCTTCTGCATCCCAACTGCTCCCACTCCATTTGTGAAGAACATGAAATAAGCCTCAGAAACCAGCTTCTCCCCAAGCTCTCAGGTGTCCAGGAGGGCACAGTGAGCTTGTATGTCCACCCCAGCCCTGGACTGCAGCAACTGCTGGTTAGAGCAGCACAAACCCCTTTCAGGTCCCTTCTCCCTTGCTTCTGAAATGCCAGCTAAGGGCCCTGGCAGAAGTCCCTTCACAGATTCAGCTGTGTGGCCCTGATAGGAGACATCCTGTGAACCACTCGAGATGCAGAGGGCAGCGCAGGAGCAGCCAAACACTGCAACTCCTTCCACTGACACAGCAGGACCCCACAGACACAGAGGCTGGGGTTGGGGAGGATATGAAACACTCAAAAATTTAAAGTCAGCCAAAGAACAGAGCCAAAGAGCCAGGCAAAGAAAGAGTCCAGTCAAGAAGAGCTCCCCCATTTGCCAAGGCCAGGTTATTTCATTCTGAGCCACACTCAGAACATCATCTGAGAAGCCACTGGCCAAAAATAAGTCAAGAAAGATCCTCATTTCAGTCTTCCTCCAGAAATCCCCATCCTTCTAGTGCTGAGGTCCCTGCACAAGAGACAGAGCATGCAGGATTCCTGACGCCAGCATCTGACAAACAGCCCTGCCCCCTGTTTCATATCAGCCTTGCTTTACTTAGCATGGTAGTTGTTCATGTTTCAGCTCTCCAGTGGGGCAGCACATTTTATTGTTAGCCTACATGGTAAAAATAAAATCTGATTGCAATAAATTGCTTGGCTTCAATTAGAACATCACTGTTAATTACAAGTGCAACTGTAATTGCAGGGAGGGATGGCAGAGTGGCAGTGATGATGATGCATCCTACATTCTGGTGGGTTAGCCGACATTTTCCAGCCCAACTCTCCCAAGGGAGAGAGCAACGCTTTTGCCTCCTTGACAGCAGTTGCAGCAATCCCAAACAAGCAGGTCTGTATGGCCCATACTGCTCTGCCTGGTGACATCTCCTGGAGAAGGGGCATCTGATCTGCTCCCAGCCCCTTAAGACTTCCTCTGATGCTGACACAACTCTGACCGATACATTCCCTCTACTTGGAGTGAAGTCCATCCTGACTCATCCATGGAAACTCCTCAGAGACTGTATACTGCCATCCGCACCTGAACATAGAACCAAAGACAAAAAGCTAGAGCCACAGATCTCTGTTGCCTCCACAGAGCCTGCCTGCACCAGCTCAGGAGCTGATGGGCCAGGGCTTGAGAAGGCATCTCACACTTCTACTGCCCTTGAATGGGCTTCTGAGTGTTTCACGCAGCCAGCTCTGGGGGTGCCAACAAACCTCCCCTGCTCTTTCCTTCATGGGGCTTCTTCAGAGGGATGCTTCTCCCAACCCTCCGATGTCAGGGGGCAGCCCAGAAGCCAACAATCCCTGTAAAATTTAGTAGGAATAGACAGAGGGATTTCTACCTTTGCTGGGTCCAGCTCTCATCGCTGTCCTCATTGCACAGGTCCAAGGGAAAGA
>NW_010514002.1:36056-42473 GCF_000687285.1 Phaethon lepturus
TGCCTGGAGCACAGCTCAGAGCAGCCAAGGGCCCAGCAGCGCTTTGTGCCGGGGGAACATCCCTGTGTCTAATCACAAACAGCTGCACTACTCACTCACCCATTCACACTGCCCAACTGCAAGAACTTGTTAGGAGTGTCGTGAACCCACTTAGCAAAACAGGGTTCACTCCTGAGAACAGGACCAAAGGGCCATCGTATGCATCTAGGGCTCAGCATGCACACGCTCTGCACCCACACAGACATCAGATTTTTTTCTCCAGTCCTTTATAGTGCCCATGGGACCACATGACACGCAGCACACAAAACAGAGGGAAACAAAACAGAGCATCACCATTGCACTGGGGATGAAATCAAGATGGGGAACAAAAATACATACTTACAGCTGAACATCGTGAAGTTCACAGACAAGACCTTAAGGAATCAGCTCCAGCAATAGTTAAAACCAGAGAGGAGTGAATGCTGGGGCAGGGAAAACATCTGACAGGCAGGAGTGTCCTCAGCAGGATCTGGAGCAGGCCCAGGACCACGCTGATGTCTGTGCGTTGCTAAGTGGAGGGCGTGTTCCCCAGCTGTAGAACGGACACAGCTCAGACCTTCCCAGACGTGAAAGGCTAGGGAACAGCACGTTACAGCCTCCCCCAGCTCCAGGGCATTTGTCATTTTTAAGGAGAGAAGTCCTGTTTGAGAAAAGACTCTGTTCCTATCAAAGATGATGGGAGTTCAGCTCTTGATGCTAGGGAGGAAGGAACAAGCCAAGAACTTGAGTATTAAGAGGGACAGCCGTAAAACAACTCTTTCAAACGTGGCAGGGGTTGAAAACCCAGTCCAAACCCACTCTGAAGATAAGCAGGGCTATTCCCCGGTGCTGATGTGCACCTCAGAGATGCAATTCCCATTCTGAAGGTCCACCTCTTCTCTGCTCATCTAGTGGACCAGCTGCTACCTTGAACTGCTGAAAGCACAGCAGATCCAGGGGCTGATGGATAACAAGGCTGGCCTCCTGTATGCCACAGAAACCTCCCAAAGCTGCTTGCTGCTCACTGCTCATGGGCCGGACAGCTCTGTGAGCCAGCAGACAGGAGATCTCTCCTGGGAGTAAGGCAAGGTAGGGTCCTTCTGTTCATTAAGCCCCTCCTGCCAATGCAGCTGGCAGACACCTCCATAGAGGTGTCTAAGAGGAAAGCATTCACTGTCTGCTTCCTGACCCAAAACCTTGCCTACAGAAATCACGTGAGCATAACCACTTTGCAGGACCCAGAGGGTGCTCCTGCCAGAGCGGCAGCAGGAGTGACAGTAAGAGAAGTTTTAATCAAGTGTCTCCATGCCACATCTGTGAAACGAAGAAAATATTTCCACTCTCCTTTGTCCGCAGAGGATTCAGAGGTACCAAGTAGAACTTCCTTGGAGCTAGGATTTTTTATTTACAGCCATCTGTGCAGAGTTTCTAACACTACGCACAGGAATGGTTAATGTCTAAAACCAGTTGATAAAGAAAAAGCCAGTAGATGGCACTCAAGAATATGCAAGACTTAGTAATTGTGCAAGACAAATAAAACTTGCATCTGCAGTGCACAACAGCAACATGTGCCTCATTATATAGAGACGCTACCAGAAGGGCTGAGAAACAGGTGATGATCTTGGTGGTGCCCTCCAGGCACCACAGTAACCCAAAGTGCAAAGACCACAATTGCTTTAATCTCTCTTATAAAAAGGATCCATGCAGCAGGATTTGGATTCAGAGCTGTGCCTGGGAGCAGCTTGCGTTCTGGCAAGAATGCAGCTGGGCAGCACTGCTGCTCCGTCTGCGCTCTCAGACAGCCTGCGCTCGAGCGCAGGGGAAAGCTGTGGGTAAGCATGGCACAGGGCCCACCACGGCTGAACACAATCAATCTGGCATTCTCAAGAGCACTAAAATGTCTCCTAAACACTGTTAAAATAATAGCAACAAGCCTCCCCTCCCATATGAGCACCATTAAAGCAAGGCCACCCTCCTCCCCGATCCCAGGCTCTGGCAAGCCATAGCAGTGTGTGAAACAAAACCCATTTGGCTACCAGGCAGCTCTGCGAAACATATCCAGATGATAGAGTAGGTGGCCATGCCTGTGCCAGTTTTTTAAGTTGTTGGTACTAGTAATGCTCGGTAGCCTGAAAGAAAAGGTTTTACAGCAGGTAAAGAGCTTAACCTTTTGTGGGGTTTTTCTATTTCCTATAATGCATTTGGCTACCTTAAGTGCTTCCTCACAAGTCCCCTGTGAACACTAAAAAGCACCAAACAAAATCTGAGACTCTTACACATCACATGATCCCCCAGAATGGAGCCTTTAAGAAACATTGGGCCCTGCAATGAAATGTGCTGATAATTTTTTCTGTACAGGGATTTCAGAGTTTTTTGCTTTGCTTTCCTAACTCAAACAGATAACCTCACTGGGACTGCAACAGGATGGAGCTGGCTGGAGCAAAGAGGTTCCCGGTTAAGAAGCATCAATTTAATGGCACATTACAAACTTAAGGGATGAGCAGCACACAGAGTTTCCTACCAAGTGGCCTGTGGAAAGAGGTGCAGCATGTCCAGCCCAAAAAGAGGCCATTGACAAACCACAGCCATATCCACAGCCCCAGCTGGCCACAAGGACCCCTTTGCATGAGTTCATTCCTGGGGAGCCTGCATGCCTGGCCCAGCCAGCAGACCCATCGCGCCACTCCCTGGCTTCTGGCCCCACTAACAGCGAGGTGCTCCCGCCCTGCTTCGGTTCCTGAAGCGAGTCTGCAGACAATGGCAATCTCTCCCCTTCAAACTTCTCCACAGGGGGTGCTAAGCACCAGGAGCCCAAAGTCCTGCAAAAGCCAGTGGACAAAGAGAGACCTGAAGGGGAAGATCCATGTGCCAGATCGCTGGGCTGCACCATGCTCTGGGCTTTGCAGGATGGCTGGTGAACACTTGCCAAACCTGCTGGCTGTGCCCAGCAAGCCTACTGGTGGGACTGGGGGCAGACAAGACTTGAGACACATTTCCTCAACAGTTTCCCTCTGCTTCCAGTCTGAGCGCAGGGATGCCCCAAAGCAGCAGCTGTCAGCTACGAAACAGCACAGACGTGGACAGCAAAGTGCCAAGAGGAAGGAGGGAGCACATATTGCAAGCTGCCTGGCTCTGGATCAGGAGGGAAAGGGGAAAGCAACAAGGTCTTTTCTGCACACCCCTGCATCAAACCACAAGTCATGTTAGAAAAGAGCAAGGTGAGATGGCTCCCAGTGAGCGCAGTTGGGCTGGCAGAGTGGAGGACATTTCAAAGGCACAGTGCCAGTGGGATCTGCTGGGACAGCTACAAGGCTGTCCCGTGGGCACAGGTCAGGACTGCTCGATGCCTTGCACATATCATCTGCTGCCTCTTGGGTCAAGGCTGCTCCCAGCTTGTGGAAAATTTTGACATGGGTAATTTTTTTGGTTTTGTTCATCTTGGGCTGAAACCAAATTCCATGGAGGCACTTGGATGGCCCCTGAAAGCCTATCTTTTAACCAGTTTATCTGCACATCCCTTGAAGGGTAACCCAATTCGTGGTGCCCACTGGGTGAGGTGGCTGCACCACCCAGAACGCTGTTTGAGATCTCTTGTGCAACCTCAGCTCCATGTGGGGTGAGGGAAGCTGTTAAGGCAGGCCTCAAGGTGTTAGTGCAGGAGGTGATGGGAACAGGGGAGCACAAATAATCCTGAGTAAACAAACCAGCTGAGCCTTTGCTTGGCAGCATTTTTCCATTGTCTGTTATGTACAGCTGGACAAATGTCAATAAATTACCAATGGAAATGATCCCTGCTGAGCAGGCCGTTTGGCTTGGACAGCTGTTTTTGAGGTGGCACAGTGGCCTTTCAGCTCCACTTAGCAAGCAGTGGTGAAGCAGGGATACCAACTGCCTTCAGGGGTGGGAAGGAAGAAACCAGGCCCTGCACAGAGGGAAGGAAGCACCCTGTCTGCCCAGCCAAGAGCCCACCGAGACATAGATGTTTTGGGGAGGAGAAAGTAAAAAGCCAAGCAGGCAGTGGTGAGTCATGGGAAGCTGCCCGCTTCCTGCCAGACACCACGGAGGTCACACCCAGCACTGGTGAGCCAGTCTCCACACTTGCTTCCTGCAGCTTACCCACAGGGGAGCAGTGGTGGGGAGCACCGCACAGAGCAATGCAAGGACTTGCATCACTGGGAAGCTTCCCAAGTCCTAGGCAAGCTTGGGAAGAAAAAGAAAACCACAGATGGATGCAGCGAGGGCTGCAGCTCCTCCATCCGCACCCTTCAGTGCATGCCCATCTCTGCACTACCCAGCACTACACCCTTACCTGCCACCCAACTTTGCCGCTCCGCCAGCCCTGCTCCGAAGGCTGGCTGGCAGCCATCACCCACAGAAAGGCAGTCTCACAGCTGCTCTGCACAGGGAAGGAGATGTGGAGAAATGGGGAGGGCAAGGGACACAACTGATTAACGCTTCTTCTTTCTGACACAGCTTTACTGGTTGGCTCCTTCCAGAGCGAAGCGAGGTGGGTTTGCTAACTTCAGCAACAGCAATCCTGCTTTTGTCTACTCTGAGAGAGTCTCTCAGAGGGACCTTGGACACAAGACTCCACAGTGACAACAAGCTACTTTTGCCTGACATATTCTGCAGGAGGTCTTGCATTCTCACCGTGCCCACCACATCTGAGGGGGGCAGACCCTGCAGCAACCAGCTGTGAGAGCAGAACGCAGCATCCAACTGGCCAGGACAGCTAGAGCCAATGCACCCACTTCCTGCTGTGAAGCCCCTGTAAAAGCCACCCGGCAAACTCCCATAAAAACTTTGTGCTCTGCTTTAAGGTGGCTGTTAAAAATAACGATGTTGAGAAATGGCAGGCTCTCGCGTTCAGAAAGAAAGGCATTAAGTTGCAAAGTCGTTGAGACCTGTTTATTATTTAGCATCTGTTTAATTTCAACTAGAAAAAAATACCTTGGAGGATGGAGGGCTGAAATTGGTAATTCAATCCTTTGGCTCCATCCTTAGGGAGTTTTATAATTAAGACACAGTGAAATCAGAGATGATTTCAATTTGTCTTCTTGGAAAGGCAAAACAGATAAAAAGAAAGCCCACCTGCCCGCACACTATGGGACCTAAAAGAGTTCAAAGCAGACCACAGGCTGTGTGTTCTGGCCACGCAGTTCCTGCAGGCTCTCCTGGCCTCCCCAGCCAAGGTAAGGCCAAGGTAAACTATGAAATCAGCCTGAACACGACCACGAATAAGGAGGGGAGTAGTGCTCACAGAAGGAAACTAAGCAAAACACAACCACCACCCCCAACTTCTTCTGGTCCCGAGTGAGCCAGCTAACAGTTTATGCAAACCAGGCAGCCAGTCAAATACCAGGTCGCCACCAGGGACCCAGAAACAGTTTCCCACTTAAGAACTTGTCCAAGGATGGTAACTGACAGAGGGTTCATTTTGCAGCTGCAAACAGCAATTTCTGAGGCTTTAAGACAGACTGAACATCAATAGCTGAACCAGTGAAAAAACAGATTTAGGAGCCCCTCAAACACAAGAAATAAACCTGATTTCTAAAGCATTTGGCTGGGGCTTTTCGAGAGTCACCTCAACACTACTGATGGCAGCCCAACAACCAGAATTCCCCATCTGTGAATTGCCTACAGCAGAGACCCTTCTTTCCGCTATTCGTACAAGAGAATCCCAGGCCATTACATTCTCCATTCACCCAAAATCTTCCCAAAGCAGGTCTTTTACACAAGAAATTGCACCAGCTGTAAGTAGCACTCAAGTTTTTACATACTTAATACACAATTCTGCCGGGTGAAGGATAATGCTGATATCCACCATCTATTAGTCTCACAAACCCTGAGAAACCTTGCACAATACCACAGTGGTTCTATGTAGCTCTTCCCCCAGAATTGTTCTTTTGTGGAGAAAAGAGGACCTCACTGTAGGATGGAAGTAGATGCTTTGTTTCATATTCTCTTTCCCAAACCAAATCTTCAGCTTTTCACGGCTAGGCAAGACGACAGATGCAGCAAGCCACCTCACCTTGGAAAGCACAGCTGGGCTTATTTTCTCCTTGCCAGCGTCTTACAGCTCTTCCTCGACTTTTAAACCTTCCCTAAAGAGAAGATGTATCACCTTCCCCAAGAGACAAAGGACAGGGTGATTTTCTACTCCCAACTGGAGCAGAAAGACATGGGTGTTCATAAAGTAACAAAAGGAAGCAGCAAAGGGAAGACAAACCTGTTCTCCATCCCACTTTTAAACCGAAGTATCAGCTGCCTGACTTTCTCTGGTTTGTTTTTTGTTTTTTTAAACTAAGAAACCTGATAAATGCAACCGGAGGGAGAGTGCCTCCTGTTTCTACAGCAACCGAGGGCCCGGCGCGGCGCTGGCAATGGCATCCCGGGAGC
>NW_010514003.1:0-71133 GCF_000687285.1 Phaethon lepturus
AGGACCCTGGGAACTACCGACCTGTCAACCTTACCCCTGTGCCTGGCAAGATCATGGAGCAGGTCCTCCTAGAAGCTATGCTAAGGCACATGGAGGACAGATTCAAGACAGCCAGCATGGCTTCACCAAGGGCAAGTCTTGCCTAACCAACCTAGTGGCCTTCTATGATGGAGTGACCACATCACTGGACAAGGGAAGAGCTACCGATGTCATCTATCTGGACTTCTGTAAGGCCTTTGATGTGGTCCCCCACAACATCCTTCTCTCTACATTGGAGAGATATGGCTTTGATGGGTGAACTGTTGGGTGGATGAAGAATTGGTTGGATGGTCACATCCAGAGGGTAGTGGTCAATGACTCAATGTCCAAATGGAGATCAGTGACGAGTGGTGTCCCCCAGGGGTCCGTACTGGGACCACTACTGTTTAATATCTTCATCAATGAAATAGACAGTGGGATCGAGTGTACACTCAGCAAGTTTGCAGATGACACCAAGCCGAGTGCTGCGATTGACACACCTAAGGGACGGGATGCCATCCAGAGGGACCTGGACAAGCTCAAGGAATGGGCCCGTGTGAACTTCATGAGGTTCAACAAGGCCAAGTGCAGGATCCTGCGCCTGTGTTGGGGCAAACCCCAGGATCAATACAGGTTGTGGGATGAAGGGATTGAGAGCAGCCCTGCCAAGAAGGACTTGGATGTACTGGTGGATGAAAAGCTGGACATGAGCCGGCAATGTGTGCTCGCAGCCCAGAAGGCCAACCACATCCTAGGCTGCATCCAAAGAAGCATGGCCAGCAAGTTGAGGGAAGGGATTCTGCCCCTCTACTGCGCTCTGGTGAGACCCCACCTGAAGTCCTGAAATACTGCATCTAGTTCTAGAGCCCTCAGCAAAGGAGGACCTGAGTCTCCTCTCAGACGTGAGACATGGACATGTTGGAGATGATCCAGAGGAGGGCTCCGATAATGATCAGAGGGATGGAACACCTCTCCTATGAGGACAGGCTGAGGGAGTTGGGGTTGTTCAGCCTGGAGAAGAGAAGGCTCTGGGCATACCTTATCGCAGCCTTCCAGAACTTAAAGGGGGCTTATAAGAAAGGTGGGGACAGACTCTTTAGCAGGGCCTGTTGCAATAGGACAAGGGGTAATGTTTTTAAACTACAAGAGGGTAGATTTAGACTAGTTATAAGGAAGAAATTTTTGACAATGAGGGTGGTGGAACACTGGCACAGGTTGCCTAGAGAGGTGGTAGAAGCCCCATCCCTGGAAACATTCAAGGCCAGGTTGGACGGGGCTCTGAGCAACCTGGTCTAGTTGAAGCTGTCCCTGCTTATTGCAGGGGGGTTGGACTAGATGGCCTTCAAAGGTTTCTTCCAACCCAAAGTTTCTGTGATTCTATGATTCATAATTTTCAGTCTTTGTTCTTTTATTTCTTTTAAGGGTCCATTCCAGCAATCCCATCTAAGAACCTTCCAGCATTTCCATTTTCTTTCCTGGTATCAGTAGTGAAGGTGTCCCAGAACTGAAGGCACAGCAATCTCTACACTGATGGGGAGGGAGCAAGATCCTGAAACATAACCTCAGCCACATGGAGCAGAAGTGAAACATGATATTGATGGAGGTTACCCAAGCAATGGGGGAAACAAAATGCTGCCCCAGTGAATATTTTTTAGAATCATAGAATCATTTAGTTTTGAAAAGACCTTTAAGATCATCAAGTCCAACTGTTAACCTAGCACTGCCAAGCCCACCACTAATCCATGTCCCTAAGCACCACATGTACGTGTCTTTTAAATATCTCCAGGGATGGTGACTCAACCATTTCCCTGGGAAGCCTGTTTCAATGCTTGACAACTCTTTCAGTGAAGAAATTTTTCCTAGTATCCAGTCTAAAACTCCCCTGGTGCAACTCAAGGCCATTTCCTCTTGTCCTATTGCTTGTTACTTGGGAAAAGAGACAGACACCCACATGGCTACAAACTCTTTTCAGGTAGTTGTAGAGAGCAGTAAGGTCTCCTCTGAGCCTCCTTTCTCCAGGCTAAACAACCACAGTTTCCCCAGCTGCTCCTCATAAGACTCCGTCTCTAGACCCTTCACCAGCTTTGTTGCCCTTCTTTGGACATGCTCCAGCATCTCGATATCTTTCTTTTCTTGTTTGTTTGTATGCATGCTAAGTTCTTGAATGACTTTATAAGGAAGATTGGTCATGTATTTCAGTGCAAAAAGACATGCAATGTTGGAAATTGACTTTTACAAATGTCACTGGAATAGGAACGTTCTGCTCATTACTTGGGGAATTATGGAGAAACTCGTAACAAGTTTCTCCTCTAAGTGGAAGCTCCTATACTGTTCTGTTGTCCTGCTTTCTTCCTTCCTCTCTCTCCTCTTTTTTAAAAAAATATGTATTTTGCTTGGCAGGACTTAGTAGGAGATGAAGTGATGTTTACTAGCAGTAGACGATCAAGTGATGTTTAGTAGTGCTAGACCCATAATGTTTGATGAAGCACAGTGACATTAGCCAAAGGTGTGTAATATACTATAGTACACTACCTGATACTAAAAGTTTTAGTTCTTTTGATAGCAGCACACTCAGGGCTTTGAATCCTTATTGTCCTCAGTATGGGGAAGGCTAAGACAAAGATGGTGATGAGGTGGAAAATGCTCCATTACTGCGGTAGCAGAATACCAAAAGATGGTGGTCTGTGGCTGGCGCATTCACACTGAGGAGTCCAGGGGAAAAGGGAGCCTGACTGCCAGCCAGGATTTAAGGGCAGAATGCTGAGGAGTTGAATCAGGAGAGAGAACTGAAATAAGGTGAGTACTGTCAAAGGTTCAATCATTTTTAACATTCTTTTTATATTTTTTATGATGATGGGAACCAAATGACTTCAAAAAAATCATATTGATTACAATATAATTGGTCATATTTGTCTTGGGATGCAAAGACAGAAGTGGAACAATGATATTGTGATCAGTCAAATGCTAATTATAACTGTGGTAGCTTCCTGTGTCAGAGGTCAAATTTCATACATAGCTTGTATGAAATGCATTCACTGATGGAGAAGTCTGAGAGTTTTAGTGGTTTGTATTGTGCTTTGTTTTAATTCACAGCTTTAAATAAAGATCAGATACAGCAGCTTCATAAGAAAGCTCTATGGGAGTAGGTTTATGTGTTATTTTACAAAATTATCCATGAATAAGTTAGAACAAACATTAGAGAAATGGAGCTTTATCTTCTAATAATAAAATTAAAGAAAAATTAAGAAACAGGTAAGTTTATTTCTTGAACCAGAGCAGCAATTTTTGTCTGATGGATTAGTCCTATTTAATCAGAACAGTGAGCAGCTGGATAAATCCTAGCTAGGAGAATATTAGGTCATTTGTTAACCCTTCAGCCAATTACAGCTGCAGCTGCTCTATGGTATCTTTTTCATCTCATCATTGAGCTTCACTTTTTTCCTTGAAAACACTAGATGATGAGCCCTCAGTAGATAAAAATGTAGGGCATAGAGATCTTACAGCATCAGGGTGCTGGTGGATAAAATACGGTCACTCTCATCACCAGTGGAGAGTGTCAGTGAAACTTGTGGATCTGGAGAGCTACAGGACCAGGGTCTATCCTGACTTGACAAGAAGACAGCTGAAGTGTCTTTTTCTCTTCTGCCAGGAACTCTTTTTGTTTTTTTTTTTAAACAATCTATTTAGTTCTTTGTTTTTTTTATTATTTTCATTCAGGCTATCATTATAATGGTAATGTTTGTGCTGAGCAGTTCGCTTTTGGTTTTGTATGGGTTTTACTTTGTTAAAAAGCAAGAAAACCCAGGTGAGAAAATAGCTGGAAAATCTTGTCAGAGCTTTTGTGGTGGTACCAAAAGAGAGGCAGAAAACTCTAGAGGACTTCTTTGTGAATACTATCCTTATTTTTAAATTTTTGTTGTTGTTGTTGTTTCCCAAGACTAGGAAAAAAGCTATTCTTCATACAGCTTAGTGATTGTCCTGTGATTCACAATGTGTTTCAGTACCAAACAGGTTTTAGTGACCGCCTGTAGAAAGGATTTAGTTTTATCTATTTTATTATCTCTAGAGCCTGAGATTTTTGCCCCCTCCCTCCCCTCCCTGCAGTTAATTGATAGTAGCTTAGTTAAAAGATAATTATGTTGGATCTTTTTACCTCCACGTATAACTAAACATTAGCTGTTCAGCCTTGGGCCCCGTGTAGATACAGAGGTTGGGGAGCTCACTGCCAAGGCAGCAGAGAACGGATGAAGTGATGCGAGGGCCAGGGCTGCCAGTGTAACAGGCAAGGATACAAACTGGTGGAAAACCATCTTTTGGGTGTTTTATTCAGCCCTGGTTACTGAGACAAGGAGAACAAAACCTTGCAAAGGGTGACCCATGAATCTCTGAGCAGCACAGGCAACGATGGGCTGTGCGTGTTCAGAAATGCACATATGTTTTTAAGGAGCATTGAGGTCTGCTAGTTAACTCAGGACTGCACTAGTCAGCCACACTTTTCCTCTGTGTTTTGGGGAAATTGCTACGCCTTAGTTAACCATAAGTAAAGAAGGGATCACATACCTCTCTCTTTCTCTCCTTGGGTGGTCAAAGGGCAAAGGGACCAAACAGTGGCAGGCACCCAGGGAGGTAAGAGCGCGGTGGTACAAGTGGTCATCAGAGTAAGGGTGAGTGGGGTCTTCCTGGGTCTTCAGAACTTGCTTCTTTAAACTGGAACCTGGTGCTTGCCCAGGCTGAGAAGTACTCCTGTGGATAATGTGCACAAAGACCAGCATGTGCAGCACAAGAAACCAAATATAACATGAAGTTATACTAATCTATGATTCGAGACTTGCTGCTCCAGCTGGATGCGCATAAATCTATGGGGCCCTGTGGGATTCATCCTAGAGGACTGAAAGAGCTGGCCAGTGTCATTGCAGGACTTCTCTCCATTATTTTTCAATAGCCTTGGGAGTCTGGAGAGATCCCAGCTGACTGAAAGCTGGCAAATGTCCCCATTTTCCAGAAGGGTGAGAAGGAAGACCCTGGTGATTACAGGCCGGTCAGTCTCACTTCAGTGCCTGGTAAAATTATGGAGGTTATTCTGGGAGTTACTGAAAAGCACTTGAGAGACAATGCAGTCATTGGTCATAGACAGCATGGGTTCACAAGGGGTAGGTCCTGCCTGACCAACTTAATTTCCTTTTATGACAAGGTAACCCATCTAGTTGACCAAGGGAAGCCAGTAGATGTGGTGGTTTTGGATTTTAGCAAAGCTTTTGATACTGTCTGTGCAAGTATCCTTCTGGATAAACTGTCCAGCACATAGCTAGACAAATACATAGTATGTTGGGCGAGCAACTGGCTGACAGGTTGGGGTCAAAGGGTTATAGTAAATAGGCTTACATCAGGCTGGTGGCCAGTCACCAGTGGGGTTCCCCAGGGCTCAATTATAGGGCTAGTGCTCTTTAATGTTTTTATAAATTACCTGGATGCAGGAATCCGATGTACATTAAGTAAGCTTGCTGATGATACTAAACTAGGAGGAGCTCTGGACTCCCTCAAGGGTAGAGAGGCCTTACAGAGAGATCTGGATAGACTAGAGAGCTGGGCAATCACCAACCATAAGAAATTTAACAAGAACAAGTGCCAGATTCTCCACCTGGGACAGGGTAATCCTGCTTATACGTACAAACTGGGGGATGAGAGGCTGGAGAGCAGCCTTGTGGAAAGAAATCTGGGGGTTTGGGCTGGTGGCAAGTTGAATATGAGTTAACAATGTACACTGACAGCTAAAAGGGCCAGCCATGTCCTGGAGTACATCAAGCACAGTGTAGACAGCTGGTTAAGGGAGGTGATTGTCTCACCGTACACTGCACTGGTACATACACCTTGAGAAACTACACACACCAAAACTGTGTGCAGTGGTGAAAGGTCTCGAGGGCAAGAATTATGAGGAGTGGCTGGGGTCACTTGGTTTGTTCAACTTGGAGAAGAGAAGGCTGAGGGATGACATCATTGCAGTGTACAACTTCCTCAGGGGGGCAGCGGAGGAGGAGGTGCTGATCTCCTCTCTCTGGTGACCAAGGAAATGGAATGAAGCTGTGTCAGGGGAAGTTCAGATTGGACATTAGGAAAAGGTTCTTCACTGAGACGGTTGTCAGTCACTGGAACAGGCTCCCCATGCAAGTGGTCATGGCACCAAGCCTGTCAGAGTTCAAGGAGCATCTGGACAATGTTTTTAGTCATAGGGTTTAGTTTTAGGTAGTCTTGTGAGGAGCGGAGAGTTGGACTTGATGATCCTTATGTGTCCTTTCCAACTTGAGATATTCTATGATTCTATGAAATATTTAGACCATGCCACGTAAGCTAAGCTTTGTTTTCTAATCACTTATGCAAGGTAGGTGGGAGTCTGTTTCTTCAGTGTGCTGTAGTGGAAAGAGAGAGGTATTTTGGTACCCAGAACATCCCTTTGTCCCAGGCACTGTCCTTTCTTGGACTTCTAGCTGCAACTACATCTCCTCCTCCTGGGCAGACCCGGCTTGGTTAGCTGTGTTTTGTACCCTCTCTCAGTGACCTTCCTGTGGCTTGCAGGGAGCTGCTGGTGTGAGCACAAGAATGGGCCATAGCTTTGTAGCAGCCAGCAGCAGCTGGAGTTTATGGGATATTTAGGTGGCAAATTATACCTTGCATTTTATTTAGTTCTGTCTAGCACTCCACTTTTGTGCTACAGGACATCCCCCTGGTTGCTCCACATGGAAATAATAGTATGTGCTCTATGTTGTATATGTTAATTTTAAATTATGTTTACACAGTGCATGAATGTGAATCAATTGAAGCTTGACATTCCTATTTCAAGGTAGAAATAGCTAGTCAATACGAGCTGATATTATTGATTGGGCTGTTTGTGTGTCTGTTATGCAAACCGTACAGGTAATGAATATCAATATACAAGAGTCTGCTGAAACATTTTATAATCAAAAGCGTGGAGAGTTCAATGAACATGGAAGGCAGTCTCCCGTGTTGGAAGGCAGCTGCCAATATTTTGGTACAATAGATTCATCTGTAATCTAAAGTATATATAAAAAATGAAATGTGAAATACTCTGTCCTAAAGGGAAAACATGCACATATGTTTCACAGTACACTTCTGACATGTGGTGTCTCACACTCCAGAGTGACTTCTTTTTTTTAACATCGGGTGCAGAGCTGGTGTTACAGCTATGGAGTTTCCAGGCAGAAGCAAAGGCATGGTGGAGTCTCTTTTCTTGAGATTTGACTGTCTTGCACTGCTATCTCCTCTGACTTTGGCGGACCTTCTCCTGCTCTGTCCTCAGTGGTCTGAGATCCCAAGTGGTTGCTCTGGTTCTTGCTTTTAACACTTGTTTTAAGCAGGTACATGTTGCAAGGAGACAATTAAGACTGAATAGCAATTAGGAATGGATAACATATCATTATTGTAGATCAGGATTACTAACCATTCACATCTCCTTCTCCTTCTCCTTCCCCTTCCTTTTCCTTCTCTTTCTTTTCGTGACCTGAGTTTGCAGGTGACAATTGGGAAGACTATATTTGTGTGTTTCAAGTCATTCTGCATTTATTATGCAGTGTGATGTCACCCAAGAATCTAACATTAGGCAGGAGAAGGTGGCCAATGGCCTTTGGTCTAAAAAAAGTGGCAATTAGTACATTAAATTCAGTTTTGTATGCAATCCATTTCTTCACTGGACCAACAGGAATATTCTACAATATGTTTAACTTACTTGGATGCTAATCTCTTTGGGAAAGGGATTATGATAAGTCAGGCAGTCTTACTACATATAAATTCAAAGGAGGAGCCTCTTAATTTTTATTATTGGATTTAAAAAAAAGAGGTATATGTATGTATATCAGTTAATGTTCCTACACTTTGCAGGAGATTCAGAGATAAAGTTATATAACAAATAGACTAGAGGAGAGGAAAACTGTATTTCCACCAATCCTGTTGCTTGGATATTCAAGGAAGATGAGCCATGTTCTTCAAACTGGCAGTTCCCCAAGAGTCAGTACTCAGAGCTCTGAATAGAAGAAACATCTTGGATTTTGCATGGTGTATTCATGTATTTAACTCATCTGTGTCATCTTTATCTCCTGCAGATTGCGTTGAAGGCAGTTACTGCTCACGTATGCGTTGCATTTTTCCCTGTTATGTATGCAATGTGTGCATGAGCAGAGTTTTGGAGAACAGGTGGGAATGACGTAGCCAGGTTTGCAAATATATTCATAGATTACAGAGCCAAGAGGGAGGACTACAACAGTCTAATCTGACTTCTTATATAATGCTGTTCTGTACACGTATATAATAGTTTGAGGGGAAACATGCCATTTTGATTTAAACATTTTTGCTTTACTATGTTAATCAGTAGTCCTCAATACTGACGGCCTTGTTTCTCCTGCAGTAATAAGCAGTTTATTTGTTGAAGCAGGGGGTTGCTGGTGGGGTGTTGAATTTTTAAAGATGCCCACCCCATCAGTGACTGGATTCCTCTCCAGGCCCATGAATCTCTCATTGACCACTTTCTCCTTATAGTCTGTGCATTTGAAAGTCTTTCGTTCAAATTTATTGCCATTTTGTTTTCATTTTCTTCAGCTCTCTAGTAACAGGTCTCTTTCTTACATTTTACTTACTGTCACATTTTTGTTCACCCTCTGAGCTGATGATCCAGTCTTTGTTCCTCCAGTGGTTTGGCTTCTGCTTCTAATTTTCAGCTGGTTTTTTCTGTTTCTTCTCCCTCTGTTCTTTGTGTCCAACCTCTAGTTTTCCCCCCAGCCTTAGTTTTGTACATCAAAGGAAGAAAAAAATTGTCTTCCATATCTGTGGTTTTTTTAATAGTCCACAACTTTGGCCATTTTCATGTGGCTCTTCCTTTCAGTGATGTAGCTTAGCCAATGTTTTCTTGCAGTCATTTCTAATTCCTCTTGTAATGACTTTTCTTGCATTTGCCGATAAACATCCCTGCAGATGATCCTGAAGGTAATATGGACCATCAACATCAAGCCTATAGGAAGTATTTTGTTGAAGCAGCCAACACCTTTCAAGTGCAACCACTTCAGATGAAATTATTTTTACATGCAAATAAAAAGAGCTTTGGTTAACTGCCTCACTAGTGAATTCTTCCTCTAGCAAATCTGGGAGGGCAAACTGCCCCATCTGACTTTGTCATCTGTCTTTCTTTTCTCTTTCCATTTTCCTGAAACTACTGACTTGAATATTTTCCCAACCGATTTCTGCTTTTCAGCAGTACCTGACTTTTTCCCGCTAAGATGGAGACCACTCTGGTTCTCAGAGTTCAGTAAGCAAACCTCATCCTGGAGCTCTCCTTTAGTTCCGGTTCTCATGGGTGTTGTGTAATCAGTATTTTGGACGAAATTACTTCTCTTTTCTTGTTTTTTAAAATTTTTCTTTCTTTCTCTGTGCTCATGTGGGAGAGACAGGCCTATTCAGCATCTGGAGAATCAAACTTCCATTGCTTTGGCTTGCTACAGGTTGTGGAGAGCTTAAAACATTTTCAAAATTTCTCCTACAAGACACTCAAAACAAGCAGCAATATGTGTCAAAAAAAGAGTGCTTTTCTTGTGACTGTTCTTTCTTGCCTCCTAAGCAATACAGAGCACGAGTCTTGTTGGACAGTTTTTTCTCCCCTAGAAGGAGTTAAGAAAAAATCCTGCACTCTGGATATGTTCGTGGAGTATTCTGAAACCTTTCTGGTACGAGGGAGCTGGGGCCAGCCACTAGAAGGCAACGTGATCCCACAAACAGCCAAAGGTAATATTCCCTCGGAGCTACTTAAGCTGAAGCCTGCCCTTATGCTCAGTAAAATTGCTTTTGTCCCTTGTATGTGTAATTAGTAGGGGATCTAGTAAAAATACAGCATTTTACTTGGACAGTGATTGCAGCATCATGGCATTTGAAAGGCAGAGCATAAGAAGAGACGGCGGTCACTGCTGGCACACAGGCATTTCAGTCTTGTGCTTTAACAGCACTTATTATACTTATCAGCTATGTTTGCAAAGCAGGCTGATAGCAATTTACTGGAAAATAGTTAAATGCAAATAATAGTCTTTTGATAATCATTCCTGGTTTCTTAGCTATGTACGACTGTGTGAAGGGGATTTGTTGTGCCAGCTTGTTTTTGTGGACTATTAGTAGTGAATAACTTGTCCCTGTCAGGAATTTAATGCTGCCAAAGCACAGCTAGTATCACCCTATATCTAGGTGGATATACAACTACAAAATAGATGCAGTGCTCCTGTTTCACCTTTTCCCTTTCATCTCTTTTGTAGCTGGGAGACCCAACAGATGGTCCTTTCTATGTGTCTCTGTTAAAACTAGTATAAAAGCCACCACTGAGTATTTTCTGCCTTTTAATTGTCAAGAAAACATGTAAATGGAGGAAATCCTGCTCTACGGATCAAAAGAGCAGAACCCAATTAGCACGGCGTTCTGCTCTCGGAGTGCTGCCCCAGTCCTGGTCCCATACCACTCTTAAATGGACCATCTTGATCTTTTGACACCTGTTTTTTGCGGAGGTTATTTTGTTTGCTTTTTTTCCCTAGCATTCACCTGAAATTCCACCGTAATTGCTTTGTCTCTTCCTCTTCCAGTGGCTTTTGTCTTACGTGTGGGTAACAAGGACCTTTGCATTTATTTCTTTTTACTCACATGTGCTTCACGTGCAGGTTCTTTAGGCACCTGCCACTGGCCGGAGCCTGGAAGAGACGCCACAGTGTTGCTCAGAGCATGTCTTGTTCAACAGCACAAAAAGGAAGGAAAATAAAAAAACAGAGGGGAACTATTACCTGGCAGCAGGTAAGTAACTCCCCCTCCCCGCTATTCCTCCTGATTTGGTAAGTTTGTGGATCCAGGCAGTATTTACTGTAGAATCTAATAAGATGCCAAAATTTAATTAAACCTGGTAGAAAGGGGAATTATAAAATAATCATTTATGACTTTGAGAGTACAAGCTCACCTGTCACAAATGAGCCTTTGCTGCCTATATCTAACAAAAATCTGGCTTTTTGCACAACTTCGCTCCTTGGAGAGTAAAACGCTGTCCTGTACCAAGCCTTTGGATCCTCAGAAACAACTCAGAATTGTTCTACGCTGTATAAAAATGCTCTACGAGGGACAGGCACTTGGATATCATGCCATAGTCATTTTTTCTCATTACCATTGTGCCTTTATGACTGGGGCTTGCGTGAGTGTGACAAGAATCATCCATAAAATAGAAATCTAATTAGGGAGATTTTCACGTCTCCCGACTCAGTGAAACGCTCCCGCGAGAAGGGCAGGGCAGCCGAAGGACAAATCAGTGCTGATAGTCTCCCGGTAACCCCCGAGGCCGCAGTGGGGTTACCTGTGTCACCGCAGGGCTACCTGTGTCACCACAGGGTTACCTGTGCGCCCGCCGGCTGGCTGGGAGCCGGGTCCGGGTTTTGCTCAGGCAGGTGCAGAACCTGCTGTTTATTTAACAAGGTCGGCGGCAGCTGCTGCGGTGGCTTCGGAGCAATTAAGGAATGTGTTGTTCGGTAGCAGGTTGCCAGGTGCTTGCTGTCCTATATGCTGTGACAAGCAGGGCAAAATTTCATGTAAACACCTGCCAGCATCCCAGGCAAACCTGTACTACGGGGCTATTATGTACCTGCCATTAAGCCGTTTGTGGGTTTAGCTGACGGCAGCCCGTGCATGCCCGCTATCGCGGCCAGGGCTCGAAGAGATAAGATATGGCGGTGTTTCCTTACCTCCGGCAGATGCGAGGCCAGGGTGTTTGAGAAACGCCAACAAGCCTCCGGCTTTACTCTCTCAAGCGCGCAGGCCCAGTCCGTCAGCGGGGTGAACCGGTGCTGCGCCGCTGGTGGCCGGGGGAAGGTGCGACGCCCGTGGCGGAGCTCTAACGTGGACCAGGCCTGCCACCCGCGGCCCAATTTTGCAGCATGGCGGTTTTTTTTTTCCTCTGGGAACCTGGGTTTTGGGTGGGCTTTCTTGCCTCCACGTACATGGCAGGCAGGCTTATAGGTTAGCCACTTAATTGGTTTGCAAGCGTGTGTGTGATCTCTGCTCTGGTAACTGAGATTGGTACAATTAGTGTCATGAGCCACAAACTTCCCCCCAAAAAGAACAGATGCTGCTACTGACAAAATCGGGTCTTCAAAATATTTCAGAGCATATCTTATGATGATTAATACACTTCTGAGAAAGCACATGACAAATAATGCTTCCGTTACTGTGTTGTGGGAGACACCCAGATATTCTGCTACAGTCATTCTCTGAGAGCAGAAGCCAGGGGAAGAGGCCAAGGAGAGTTACAAGCTGTTCCTTCTTTGAGGCGACTCAGCCAGAGATCAGTAGTAGTCCCTCAGGGCTCCTCTACCCACTGTGTGTGGCCAAGAGCCCTCAAGGGACCCTTGACCGGCCAGAAAAGGCTGGATCGCAGCAGCGGTGTGGCCCCTGCCCACCCACCCTCGGCGCGGGAGCGATGCTGGAGCAGCAGGCGGGAGGGCTGGGTGCCAGGTCTGTGGGGAACCCCCGTGCTGCGAGGCTGGGGAGAGGGTCCTGCCGCTTACGGAAATACAGCAGGTAACAGCAACCGTACCGTGAGGAGCGGGAACCAGTACAGAATCACAGAATCACTAAGGTTGGAAAGGACCTTCAAGATCATCAAGTCCAACCATTAATCCAGTGCCACCATGATCCCTAAACCATGTCCTGAAGCACCACATCCACACGTTTTTTGAACACTTCCAGAGATGGTGACTCCACCACCTCCCTGGGCAGCCTGTTCCAATGCCTGACCACCCTCTTGGTAAAGAAATTTTTTCTAACATCCAATCTAAGCATCCCCTGGCACAACTTGAGGCCATTTCCTCTCGCCCTATCGCTAGTTACTTGGGAGAAGAGACCAACACCCACCTCGCCACAACCCCCTTTCAGGTAGGTGTAGAGAGCGATAAGGTCTCCCCTCAGCCTCCTCTTCTCCAGACTAAACAACCCCAGTTCCCTCAGCCGCTCCTCATAAGACTTGTGCTCCAGACCCCTCACCAGCTTCGTTGCCCTTCTCTGGACACGCTCCAGCACCTCAGCGTCCTTCTTGTAGTGAGGGGCCCAAAACTGAACACAGGATTCGAGGTGTGGCCTCACCAGTGCCAAGTACAGGGGCACAATCACTTCCCTAAAGTAGGGATAAAATACGTAGGAGGCTTTTCAGTTCACTGCCGTACATTAGACCATAAGAGTTTATTTTTCCTGTGCTCTTAAGCACATGAACGGGTGTTCTGCTTTTCGGAGTTGGAGACCGTCAGCCGATTGCCGTTCTGAATCTTGTTTTGTTCTGAAAGGAAACGCAGAAACCTTACTTGGAATGTGGCTGTGGCAACAGTTGCTTAAATCTCTGAGGGACTGAACGAATGAGTTCGACGACAGTGACAGCGCTGCGGCGCGGCAACCTACCCAGCTCCTGGCCGTGCCCATCCAACCACCACTGTCTGCAGCTCCATGTACGCTCTGTGATCGCTTCTCACGTGTCAGCAGATGGGCTGTGCACTCATGCCTGCTAGTACGGGTACTTGTGCTTTTTGGACTGTCCAGTTGAACGATGGAAATTCAGCAAATTAAAAGACGAAGTTAGAGATTTATTCCTTTTTTTTTTTTTTTGCGACAAGACAATCCCGATACTATTAGTGGACGAGTATCCCAGAGGTAACTTAGCCACGTTCCTTCATGGAGAAGGGAATGACTCTTATCCACACTCACTTTCTGCGTACTGTGTATGTTTGCAACAGCGATTATTGTATATGCATTTTTCTTCCTTATTGAAAAGAAAACCTGCAGTCTCTTGCCCCCTGCAGTTTTTAGTGAATACTGTACATAAATGATTTATTTCTTTCTTTAGAGAGGTCTTTGCTCTGCACGGCATCTGTCATCTTGGGATTCCCCCTTCCCCCTCTTGCAGAAATGTAGCTGGAAGCTGTTTGACTTAATCTGAGCACAACTCAAAATTGGTTGTATTAATTCCATCAAGCTTCATCTCCTCTTTAACATTCTCTTTCACCTGGTGAGGACCGTCATTAATATACACCATTTGTGATTAAGGTAGCATTTACAGGATCATCACAGGCTAATGTGCAGATTACTACACTTCAGAAATACTGCCCTGTCATTCATCCATGAAATTCAGATTTCTAGAGTTTAAAAAAAAATACTTAATAAAAAAGACTTTTTAATCACTTTTTTATTTTTACTCTAGCAAAGTTGTGCTAATAATTGCCCTCTAACACATGATCTCTTCATTTGTTGAGGCAGGGAGATGGGCAATGAGACAAGATTTCAACTGAAAGATGGGGCAACACATAAATTAAGATGAATCAAAAAAGCTAACCTATAAAAAGTCAGTAACTCGATGGGGTGCTAGAGTCCATTGCTGATAGCTCTTCTTAAGGGAAGAAATAACTGTATTACACTAGGTACCACATAGTAGTTACTGTTAGCAAATGCTAACTGTGACTTTTATTTTTTATTTTCATTTTTTAAACAAAGTTCAAAGTAGCATTCTGAAATAGAGCCATCAGGTGAACTTCTGTGTAAAGGCCAAAGAAATGCAGTTGCTGGCAGGAGATAAAAGACAAAAGTAAAATGGGTAACAGGACAGAGAAACTTTGGAAGAAAGAATAACAGAGGTCAATGAGGAAGAAGATTAAAGTAGAATAGGAAAAGCAATCAAAGGAGGTCTCAAGTGAAAGTTGTTGGAGGATAACTACACGTCGCTGAGAAGGATGTCTGAATCATTAAATACACCTAGTGTAGCCATGTCTTTTCTGATGGTCAAAACTGCTCCCACTGAAGTGAGTACAAAGATTTCAAGAGATGCAAAGCTGAGCCTACAAAGAGCCTCAAGCAGCACCACCACTGGAAATGGCAGGTGAGGTGACAAAGCTGGGGCTTTGCTATCACAAAGAAGAGCTGGAAGACTTTACCAACACAAAGCACATACAGCTCAACCATGCATGGTTCATGGGAACCCCCTTTTTCAGGCATGCCATTGCCAGAGGATCTGGAGCCAACCACAGGGTGCTGGGACTCCAGTGGTGAGGTGAAGAGCTACATAGGGCAGCTCATCACAAGCATGCAACATGCTTTGGTGTATGATCATGTCCAGGTGTCTTGCAGAGAGAGACATCAAAAAGAATGGGAAGATAGGAGGCTTATCAGCACATCAAAGTGGAAGGTGCTGCTAATTTCCCTCACTGAGGTTGAAAGCGCGATCACTTGTTTGGTGAGCAGAATACAGAGAAAGGTTTATTTCAGCCTAAAGTAATAATATTTATTTCAGCTATTTAGCAATACGGTTCTATGCCATGTGGAGGCCAGAGCAAAGGATCAGAGCTGGGATGTGGGAACACGTTTGTGAGAACAGAGTTTTCAGGAATGTGGTGGCATGGATTGCAATTGAACCAAGAAACCAAGGAAAAAGGAGCTTCGTATGAGGAGGACCACCCTTGTATACGGGGCCCACTGTGCCTTTAAAAGGATAATTCTGGGTTTACAGAATGTCTCATCCTCTCTGCTGGAGAGTAGATGGCTGCAAGGGTGGAAGGGAGTGATAGCTCAGAAAACCCAAGAAAGCTGAGACCTAGTTCTTTACCTGTTCAGCAGAAGTGTTAAAACATGCTGGGTGGATGAACAAGTTCAAGGATACTGACCTGGAGAATAAAGGAAAGCAAAACAAAAATTACTAAGAAGATAAGGTTGTAAGCAGCAGACAAAAGTGGGGTTCAACTGGGACCTTGCAGGTGCATGCTGAATTACAGTTTAAATGCCTTCTCCTGCATGTGGGCAGGCATGTGGAGCCTGACCTCTCTCACTGCTGCAGGTGAGAGATGGGCTGGAGATGTGCTTCGTGCTGCATATGTGCACAATGATGCATTGAACTGGAAACCATTTACAGGGGCCTTTGCGGCTGGGGGGTTGGGAGAAAGGAGGGAAAGCAAAACAGATATGGCATGTGAAGTAGAAAAAGCAAGATGTTGAAAGGTAGGGAAGAACAAAAGCTGAGGTGGGAGCTGTGGCTGCAGTTTCTCTTCTTAGACCATATGGGCCACTTGGAACTGGGAAGTACTTTCCCTGCCCTTAACTCCAAATGTCTGTGTTTGTGCAAAGTACCATTTTTATAACGATAGTGTAACCTGCATATCACATTTGCATTATATTATTTATTTGCATACCAATCGCACTTGATTTCCCTCCTGCATTTAAAAATTACAGATATGTTATAGCTATAAGCAAATACTGAACATTTAGTAACTTCTTTTAGCTTCTCTAAAAACACCACTTACTCATGGGACCATGTACTATTTGTTCGTGGCAGGAATATTAGCAAATGCTTGCAGGGTTTGTGGGATGAGTACAAGGCATCAGGAAAAGTTTTCAGAGTGAAAACTAGGTACTGGTTTTAGGGTCTTCAAAAAGAGTGTGTTGGCAGCGGATAATGGTTGGTGTTGAGGGAGAGGAGAATTGCTATGACATCGTGAGGCCCTCTGCTTCAGAAGCTACTGGCTGGGGGCAGTGAGCGGGCAGAGGATGAAGCAGATTTAAGGAACTGCTTTCTACAGGAAAAGGGCGCTTCAGTCTTGAAGGGGAACCAGAGAGTGGAGCAGGGTAATGAAGACTTATTTCTGCTTATGAGGATGATGACCAGCCCAAAGAGGGGAAATGAATATGTTGTCACAGATTTCCGTGTGGGCAGGCCTGAGGGGTAGAAGGGCCTCCAAGGAGCTCTAGATAGTAGATGGGACTTGATCAAGATTTGTGTATCCTTGATGGTAGAAGAATTGCATATCCTGAATTTATTCAAATTGATTTTTGTTTGAATCTTGCAGTACTGCTGAAATCTCCTCTTGGGGATTGCTGTCTGCCCCAGAAAAGAGCAGGTCGTTGAATGGAAGAAACATGGTTATCTCAGGTGGGACAGGGCAGCTCCTCCATGAATTACGCCATTTCCCACTTGGAACATGATTGCAAAGGATGCTCTGATGAAAAATGTAGAGATATCACTCTTCTGCTTCTTCCCCTCTCATCAATCTTCCCCTCCCCTGTCGACTTTGCCAGTTACTCTCTCATCTGTTTTACCTCCTCTATTGTCCCTACCGCAGGTCTCACACATGAAGCCTGAGCTTCTTCAGTATAGTAAGAAAGGATTGGAGTAACAAGGGGTTGAAGAAGCAAAATAACAAGCCAGAGGAAGAAATCTTGAGTTGAAGAAGGAGTGCCATATTGGTTGTCTCATGTAGTGCCCTTGTTCAATGAAATTAACTATACAATCCCATAACTAATTCCTTTTTCTTGCAGTTGCATCAATTATTAGCATATAACACAGATAAAGCGAAGAGGCAGTGGTTGGTATTTTGCCTTCAGCAGCCGGCAGTGCAATATGTTAAGCCATCAAATTGTGTGTGTATGTGCCGCAGATCATTTCTCCCTTTGAAAAAAAGTGCCCACCATTAGGGCACTAGCAAAGAGAAATAAGCCAGAAGTTTAAGGCAAAGGGGCAGTGCTTTAAATGTATATTTTATGCTGCTAAAGAGATCCACAGTACTGTGACCAAAATCCCATTAAATGGAACACTTTCCATTTAAATCTTCCCGTGACATGTTCCTGGTATTACTGTACCAGGGAGGCACATAACTGTCAGGCTTAAAGGCTGCTCTTTTGAACGGCTCTGTGGACTCCGGCTGTCACTTCCAGTTCAGGATCGCAGGCTAAGTGCCAAACCTCTGGGCAGAGCAGTGCCTCACCTCTGACTGCCGCCGAGCCCCTTACCCCGCACACCTTGCGCCGCGAGACGTGAGCCACTTAGTGCTCGGGTACGAAAACTCAAGACCTGACAAGGGAAACTGCAATGGCCTGAGCCCCTGTGGGTCATCTGCTTTGGGATGGGCTCCAGCACAGTGTCATTGGCGACTGCCTTGTCTGTCCTCCTCCGCTGGCGGAAAGACCTCTGGCGGTGTTAACCTGGCCCGCACGGAGTGGTGGGCAATAACTCAAACAAGAAGTTTTTGGTTGCTGCATTTGCAGTCGCCCTTTGGGCACGGGAGACGCGCTGCGGCTTCCGGCCGGCAGAGAGAAGAGTTTCTCACCACGCAGGGCAGCAAACTGCAGTGTTGCAATGAAAGTCTGCCTTCACTCGCTGTTAGCATCTGACATGACCTGAAATACCACCCTTCGCTTTCTTTCAGGGGCCCATTCCAGCATCTTGGATATGCTTAATGCTGGCTTACATTAAGCAGTTGTTGTTAAATGCTTTCAATAATCCCAAGAGCAGTGTGTACAGCGTGGAGTGAGGGAGCTGGTTCGGAGGAGCAGGGAAACAGATGCTTAGCTGAATCTTAATAGATTGTTATCCTGAGCTCCCCAAATATTGACGATGTAGAAACAATAGGATAAGAGAAAGGAGGAACGTAAATGAGAAACTAAAGTCTAGGAGTCTTACTTCGTCCACTGACAGGCTAAAATGTTCCTTTTTTTACATTCTGTATAGGAAGGGTAGCCCTTTTTGTGCCCAGTTCAAGTGCTTTGGTGCAGTCATCATTTCCACAATGTGGACACCTATAGCACTGTTTTCATATTTACTTAGTTTGTAAAGTATTTAGAAAACTCATCAGATTTGCGATTCCTCCTAGAAACAACTAGCAGTAGCCAATAGATCAACCGGAGTTGTTTTTTTAGCTAGGCATATTTTTCATTTTTGCATGTTGGCTTTGGTTTTTAATGTCTTCTACTTGGATACTGAACTTTTCTTTTTGCCATGGCTTGATCAGTTGTTTTAGCCTTGGTTTTCTTGCTTCATCCCAGCACATTAACAATACTGAAAAAGGGAATAACTTTCAGGTAACTATTCAGTGTCCATCTGACCTGAAGTGATTTAACTCCTTTCTGGCGGTTGCTGGCAACACTGGTAAGCTCCCTGAAGGCCTCAGGAAGGACACAAAGGCCTGAATCATCAGATGAGTACTAGCTCCAAGGCATCTGTTTTCCCGTATCAGCCCTTAGTCACATTGGGCAATGCAGAAGTCCTAATTAATGTTCACCTCTTCTGTGGGTGAGCGGGACTCTAGCATCCTTCCTAATGCTTGCTACGTGAGAAGTAAACCCAGCAACCCCCCCCCGCCCAAAACCCACAATCCCAAATAAGCTAAGAGAAAGAGTATATTTAAAGGCAAGGGCATGTTAAAATACAGTATCTGTCAGGTAACTGAGCCCACACTTTGTTGCAAATGTTTTAAAATAATTTTCCTGGCCAATATTACTATTTATCAAAGCTCTCTTTTGTTTGAGCAAAGGCTTGCTACCTCTAAGCCTGTCTGCTTGGTCCTGCAGTGCAGCCTTTACGCTGAAATTATGACACAACAGTAATTATTGTGCCAGAACCAACCAGCTGCTGTTTAAAAAAGAAACCCCTCAAAATCCAAGAAACAAAACCACTGGATTGTGCCTAACAATGCAGAATTAGATGGTAGAGGACAGGGAAGCTTTATTCAAGCACTAATATTCACCGAACTAGCAGGGACACTGGAAATGAATGGCAGAGTAAGTAGGACGTTGAATAAACGTCTCCTCCAAGTTTGCCCCAGTGTAAGAGCCCTTCTCAACGTACAGCGTTGCCACAGTATAAGGCACACAGAGAGCCAAATGCTCACTTAGAGTGAACAAAAGCCTGTCTCCCGCTGTTGCTTAATGCTGTAACTTTTATTAGCAGCAAGTGACAGCAGTTTAGCCTCCCTTCCTTTTTCTAGATGATTACATTCTTAAGCCGATTGACTGTGTTGACTAAAGGCAGCTGTTGATCCACACTCTTTCCTCTTACACACACAATGGCACATGAAGAAAAGAAACGCCAGATTTTGTGTGTTCAGGATAAGCTTAAGATTTTGATTGCCTGAACAGAGGTGAAAAATTGGTTGCTGTATCAGCAGCCCGGGATCCCTAAGGGCACAGTTCCCACATGCCTGGCAAAAGCAGGTGGGGCTGCTCTGGGTTTGGGAGCCCAAAACTGAGCCTCCCTCCTAAGGTCCCTTTCCCTTCCCTCTTGCCCCAGATGGGAAAGGGGAGCACAGTAATTGTATTTGTTCGTATTTGGGCCACTAACCTTATAAAGGGAACACCCTACCAAGAAGAGGGGGGATTAGTGAATCAAATATAAATGCAGTCCTTATACAGAGCCAAATGTAGATGTGTAAACGGAATTTGTTCTTTGGTTTTGTTTTTGGGTTTTTTTGTAGTGGTTGTTAATACCTAGATCTGTTTCCACCTCCAAGTCCAGGCAGGTGCTTTGCTCCACGCTCAGAAGACCTTCAGGACTTCCAAAGTGGCAGCTCGCCTTTTTTGCTAAGGTTTAGGGATGCAGTGCCAGTGCATGGGGGTGTGGATGGTGTTGCACGGTCAGTTCACTGAAATTCCAAGCTGTCCTTTGAGCTTGTAAAGAGCACTACTATAGGGGATGGCACTGGGAAAGGATTCCTCATAACTGTAAAACAGCTGAAAAGCGGCTTCTCGCAGAGGTACTCCCTTTTAAGTAACTTGTCTTTGTGAATTGGCACAAAATTTTACCCAGGAGGAAAGATGACAGTGGAAGTGGCGTTGCAGCTATAATTATCCAATTAAGCTTTTTTCAAGGAAAAACATGTCTTAGATATCAACTTAGCTGGTGTAAATTAATGGAAAAAAAACCCAGTCTCTTTCTGCAAGGATTTAGGAGACAAATTTCCTGACTCAGCCTCTGTTGGCTGCAATGCATGGTAAATACATCTGTTAAAGGTCTCAGGAGAGGTTGATCTGACACGAAGGCTCCTGCTACTGTCTTACCTCAGGTGAGAGGCAATTTGCTGTTGAAAGGAACATCCAAGAGGAAGTTCACATTTGCAAAAAGAAAATACAAGTGAAGAAAGTGCTTTTTTTTCTCGTGCGCAAACCAGTGGGGCAACGCGGCTGCAGGAAAAAGGGATCTAACTACAAAATTCGGATCTGCACTTTCTTCCCTGACAAAACTGTAAGGTATCTACTTAGGAGCCTCTCTGGCTAATAAGAAAAGGCACACTGAAAAATTGTTCCAGGTGAAATGCTACTGAATGCAGCCGAAATACAATCAGAACTTTTAAAGGGATGGTCATGTGGGAAAAAAAATATTTTGACATCTCAAACTGGAGTTTTCAAAAACAGTTAAAGCAAAGGTACTTTTCCTGGTACTGGGAAACTGTGCCATCTGCTTTACTGCTTTGGAAGTTTCAGTAGGAAAAAGTTCCTTTTGTTGTACTCATTGTTCCTAGAAGGAAAGACCAAACAACAAATGAGAAACGCTGTCATCTCTATCTTTTCTTCCCCTCTCTCCACCTAAGCTCCCATACATATTTGTGTGACATAAGATGATTTATGCAGCTGAAGTATTGGCCAGACATACCGCTTGTAAACTGCTGGAAAAGCTGCTTGATTCTGCCTTGTGCAGTGTGAAAATGGATTTATGCACAGTGGAAGAACTTAACAGGGATGACAATTTGATAACTGACATTGTTACGGTAATTTAATAAAAGGAGAAAACCTAGAGTAGATCTCAAAAGCTTGAGTAGACATAGATAATAGCTCACTGGTAAACCGTATCCTGAGGGATGAAAGTGCTGCCAGTGTGCTGTCAAATAGGGAAATTCTATTCAACAATGAAACACAACACATTAGGGAAGCAGATGGCTTTCAAGGTGGTAACAGAAGTAGGAGTGTGGGTCTGAGCTGGAATGAAATGGTTGAAAGGGTCAGAGTCCAATGGAGTCACCACTGAGAAATGGAAAAATGCTTTATTTTCGTGAACATCCCAAAGAGTTACTTGTTTTAGAAACATTTTGGAAAATTCTGCACCTATTGATGGAGTGGTGTGGTAAAATATGGTATTTTAATTTCAACCCACCAGTGCGTAATTATAGTTCATACAAATGTGTTTTCTGTATTTGCTCACATGGGTATTTTTGCCCCACCAAAGGACAGATGATATAAGGCGGGAAGGTCTGTAAGTCAAAAAAACCCCCGACGATGAGGACCATACAAAAGGAATTAAAGCTCAGTTCTACTGCTTCTCTTCAGAGCACCTTCAATCCACATCTAGTGTCTTCAGAATAGTCCATCAGCTGTGACGTTACCTTAATGAAAAGAAATTCAAGCTTACCTACAGCAGCCCATGTAGAATACATCAGTGAAAGCTGCTTCTCAGTGATGAGCTATTGCTTTCCAAAAACCTAGGCTAAACCAGGAGCTATACTTTTCAGGTAGGGATGGTGTCTTTTACGTGATCGCTCTTCTCTCTTAACCAGGACAAACCAGAAATGAATTATAGCTTTAACTGAAGCTAAAACCCCAAATGAAGTGGCTTGTCTGGACTCCGAGGCACAGGAGCTGAGTATGCAATACTTTCCTTACCTGGGACACACCAGTCTGGGGTGCACCTGCCCTTTGCAGGTGTGTTTAAACACACCACCTCCCTTTCCTCCTCGCCCCTTTCCAATCACTTCAATGTGAAACAAAAATCCCAGAGATTTTTGTAGACAGAAACATCTGTTTCATCATTCGGAAAGAGCTGCATCTATTTATTTTGGTTATCTCTACCAGTAGGTGTCATGATACAGCAACCTGTGAAAATTCTTGGTGTGGTAGAAAATAAAGTGGTTAAATGGACACTAATAGTTATGGCATTTTATTCAAATGATTGGATATCCGTGGTTAGAAGGGTGGTTAATTTTGCTAGATGCTACCGCCCACACATTAGTCTCCTTGTTTTGGGTGCACTGCAAATAAAAACCTCTGTCACTACCCAATTTTTTTTTTATGCCTGTGTAATATACCCATTTCCCTTGTTCCAGGAACAGTACCTGTCCTTCAGTGGGACACCCTAGTAATGGGGTGGGTAAGTAACTGAGAAGTAACATCCTCTGAAGAAATTAATGATAACCTCTCCTTTGAAGAAAGAGATTCAAAATGAATGCCACAGCCATGTGGTACATGTAAGAGCAATCTGCTCAGATGTTTTTGTCAAACATCAAAGCACACACATAGCCATGTCCATTTTTGTGATGATCCTGGTTTCACCTTTCTAGGGGGAGAAAGAAAAAAAGCTGTTTGGGCTGAGAAATTAATTAAAAGTAATGGTAATGTGTCAGATGGCCACTCAGGTGGCTGGGCTAACTAGGACAACCCCCGTTCAGTAATGTTGTTGTGCCCCAGTGAAGTTACAGTTATAAATGTACAACCAAAGTACGCCTATAACTGCAAAATCTTTGTTTTGGGTTAAAAATCATATTAGAAATCTATAAACCCTCCTTTGTCTACCCTTGCTTCATGTTCTCAACAAAGTTCTTGCTCTAAGATCCAGGGATCATGTAAAACCATTCTAGGTATTTTTAATGATTTTTGCAACCCATATTTTGAAGCTACTACTGTGTTTTTAAGGCATTTGTGTTTATAACTGAATTTCTAGATTCCTAAAGGGTTAATATGAGAAAATAAATGGAGTCTCATTAAATGGATTCCTCAGGACAGATGGAAGCAAAAATATTTAAGAATATGCATTTCCTTTCAGTGAAAACCCCAACCCTACAAATTCAGTAAAGGAGCCGAACGAGAGTGTAAGAACAAATGTAGCGTGAGGTTAAGAAGGCACCATGGAAGTGTACAGGTTAACCACGAGGAGCCCATGAGTGACCTCTAGTCAGGCGAAGACTTGACTGAGCTCTTCAGTTCAAACTTACTACCTACCCACACAGAAACCCTTCTGCGTCTCTGACCTGGAGGGGCTGATCACCCAAGTCTTACCTGAGTGTTGGATGTAACACAATACTGGAATAAGCACTGCCATCTGCAGAACAGAATCAAAGCTGCTTAATTGTTAATAAAACTTCTGTAGTTTGACAAGTGTGGGTTTTGCACAGCACACCTCCACTATGTCATATTGTCATTCTTGAAGGAAATGAGACAAGATCACTACCTTATTTTGGCATCTCAAAATACTTCGGGGAGAAATCCGGTCTCTGTTGAATTCCTACCACAAATACCCTTACTTTCAACACACTTTGGAAAAAGAGAAGGCAGTGTCACAGGAGCTGGTCTTGGCAATACTTACCGTAAATCCTATTGCTAATTACCCAAGTGTTTCTCAAACAGATAGAAAAGCAGCTACCCTCTTCTGGACACCTTTCCAGGGACTGATTTTCAAAAATGCTGCTGCTCAGCAGCCTGCAAAAA
Source organism: Phaethon lepturus (assembly GCF_000687285.1). Lineage (NCBI taxonomy): Eukaryota > Metazoa > Chordata > Aves > Phaethontiformes > Phaethontidae > Phaethon > Phaethon lepturus. The sequence continues at coordinate 24,301 of NW_010514003.1, forward strand.
CACAGGTTTGGTTGTTTGGTGCCAGACTGGGCCAATTTTTCACTTGTCTCTACTTTGGCCTCAGTTTCAAAGCAATGTTCTTACATAAAACACATAGTGAAATATTCACAAGGAGAAGCTACCACAGCATACCTGTTTGTCATCAGTAACAACCACTTTATTAGTGTTAACAAGGAGTCTGTTACTTGGGAACTAAATTATACAAATGAACATTAGCAGATTAGGTAGCAGGTTTCAGTGGATGAACACAGGGTCGTTGGCACCCAAACTAAATGCTTACCCTTTTTTGAACTGGAGGAGAATTAGTCAATGATGAAAGAGCTTTTTACCTTCATCCTAGCGCTGTCAGCTTTCCAGAAAACAACATATAGTCAGAGTATTTGGTATGGGTCTCTCAGCTTGGCTGTGATTGCTGGAAGAACTATTTTGATGAGCGATGTGTAATCAACTCCACACTTCATCCAGGTAAATGATGTGATTGTTTTAACTGAGTATCTTTCTTACTGTTTTAGTTGCAGTTATGACTGAAATTCCACCTTGTCGTAAGGACACCCTGTTCGTAAGGTTTGCCAAAGCCTGAACTGGGTAAAACTATGGCTTAGGTGAATACTTCTCATTTTTATAAAGATTTTCTAAGCTCTTAGTCTGAGAGATGCTCTCCGTTCAACGAGTGCTCTCTCTTTTCCCACTCAAGAGAGGCCCCAATAGCTGTTACAGCCTCGGACAGCATCTGCAATGTTTGAACTGTAGGTAAGTCTTTCTAATAGTTCACTAATATAAACTTAGTGAACAAAATGTTGACAAGTAGAGTAAACTGTGCCCACTCAAAATGTGTTGAGTTTAGTCTTGACTCAAGTAACAGACAAACAGATCGGGATCTGCAGAGTCCTTTCAGGGCTTGCTGCTCATCAGGGCACTTAATGCCTACTGATTTCTTTCATTGTATTGTGTCATTCGCACTGTATTAGCATAACAATGACATCCTCTTATTGGTGGGGAGCAATAGAAGGCTAATAAAAAATCAGTATCCCTGTTAGTATTCTCATTCTCCTCTATAGAAGAAAAAAAGACTTTATAGTCTTTTATAGTGACTAGGATGGGCAGATGGCCCTTTTTAACCAAAGAAGATTCGTGTTCACTTCTTTATATCATAAAAATGTGTCATCTAGCATGATGCGCAGAGTGACAGCTAATAACCACATTTCTTTCTCAAATTCTTGACAATGGGATTCTCTTTCAAGTTCTAAAATATCAGTATGAAGTCCCAGTGACAACGATACAAGAAACTGCCGCTGGAAGGTTTTCTAAACTACTACTGAAACATCCCCACACTGTCCATAATACCTGAGCTATAGCATTCATGGAGATTTTCCACAAAATCTTCAGCTCAAAAATAGAAGTGCAATGACCAGCCAGAAGGCCATCAGGAATGAGAACTTTTCTATAGCATCATACAGGAATCGTAACAGCACAATCCTATGCATACTGTAGTAATGGGTCAAGACATCAATACCTCTGGGATGACATCCAGAGAGACTTTGACAGGCTGGAGAAATGGGCCAACGTGAAACTCATGAACTTCAACAAGGTCAAATGTAAGGTCCTGCACCTGGGTCGGGACAATCTCCAATATCAGTACAGACTGGGGGATAAATACACTGGGAGTGGAGAAGGACTTGGGGTACTGGTGAATGAAAAGCTGGACATGAGCCAGCAATGTGTGCTTGCAGCCCAGAAAGCCAACCATGTCCTGGGCTGCGTAAGAAGCATCATAGCCAGCGGGTTGAGGGAGGGGATTCTCCGGCTCTACTCCACTCTCATGAGACCCCACCTGAAATACTGCATCCAGCTCTGGGGTCTCCAGTATAAGAAAGACATGGACCTGTTGGAGTGGGTCCAGAGGAGGGCCTCAAAAATGATCAGAGGGATTATGGAACACCTCTCCTGTGAAGAAAGGCTGAGAGAGTTGGGGTTGTTCAGCCTGGAGAAGACTCCAGGGGGACCTTAGTGCAGCCTTGCAATATATGAGACAGACAGAAATAGACTTTTTACCAAGTCTGCAGTGACAGGACAAGGGGCACCGGTTTTAAACTGAAAGAGGGTAGATTTAGACTGGACATAAAGAAGACATTTTTCACAATGAGGGTGGTGGAACACTGGCACAGGTTGCCCAGAGAAGTTGTGGATGTCCCATCCTTGGAAGTGTCCAAGGCCAGGTTGGACAGGGCCTTGAGCAACCTGGTCTAGTGAAAGGCGTCCCTGCCCATGGCAGGGGGGCTGGACAAGATGATCTTTAAATGTCCCTTCTGACCCAAACCATTCTATGATTCTACCAGGATCTGAAAGATTTGATGTTCAAATCTTCACTAAACTTTACTCAATAACCATGTGGTAGTTTTTTAATTGAGCATGATTTCAAGCCCTTCAGCAGCAATGTTTGTAAGATAACAGAAGTGACAAAGAACTTGGCAGGGAGAATAGACAGGGGTGTGCCGCCTTCTTTGACACCCTAGTCCAAAGAAGAGGGTGGACTTCCACTCTAGAGATTTCCACACATAGCAGAAGAAATCTGTACTCCGTATACTGTAAACAAACATTATTAATAATAATTTAAAAAACCAGAGCAATCATATGATATTGTACTTTAGCACTGACAATTACATTTTTCTGAATGTCAGCCTCAACTGTATGCTGGGTATTAGAGATTTATATTAAATCCATAATTTTCTTTTTTGTTTTTCTTTCCAGTTTAATGCTTACATTGAAAAGAAAACAGTAAGATTGGACAACGACATTAAAAAAAATTAGCCTGTGCCTCTAATTATTAGAGAACAGATATGCAAGTTAAGCATGCCTTGTAGCTTCTAATTTTCAAATACCGGGGGCAGCAATGAACGCTGGTAAGGCTGCCTGCTGGCCAAGGCAGTAAAGAGCTTTTCTCAGCTGGAAGCTATTCCTCCTCACAGCAAATCCTTCCCTCCCTGCTACAGAATATGAGAGGAAATAAATAGGTCAAGCTTGTAGTGCTAAAGCACTCTGAGTTTGCAACCACAAATAAAAATAATTTAAAACAGTTAAACAGAGACTTGTTTGAAAAATTAGTAATATCCATCCTTTCTATTTTTCCAGTTCTTCCTAGTGCTTTTCCTGCTATGAGTTGTGTCCTGCTTCACTGTGTTGTGACGGAGTGTAAAAAAGAAACCAGCACCAAGAACTGATTAGCAACTCCACGATAACAAAAGAGCAGCCTTGCAGGAAAAAGGGAAAAATTATCTGATATAAGTTTCCAGGGGAGCATTAGGAAAAACTGCAATTAAAATATTTTCTAGAAAACCTTGAAAATGCAGCAACAATGTTTCTTTTTAATTAGCTACAGCGATCCATCCCTTTGCTGAGTCAAGGGTTGCCCAGACTCTCAGGGAAAATGAGGACAATCCTACCTATGTGAAATTGGTAGACTGGATCCTTCTTCCAACTCTCCTTACACCATAATTTTATAGTTGGTTTACCACAGCAAATGTGTACTTACAAAACAAATTATATATATATAGTCACAATAATTATAACTCTTTTCCATTGTGTTTCCAGACATTATTAGAAAAGGGAACAAAGAACTTTGCATGCAATATCTTTCTCTACACTTGGAGAAATTAACTGAATTAGGTGGCACAACATAAAGTTTCTACTCATAAAGTAGTTATTACTTTTACAGACTTTCCAGCTCCTTCATGCTCCTTTTTTCAGTGGTGAAAAGAGATTTAAACAGGTTATTTGGGTTAGAGTAAAAAAACATTTCTGCATCCTCTTCCCCAACATTTGATCCAGTCCTGAGGACAGCTTAGCAGAAAAAGATAATTCAATATTTGGACTTCACATACTGCACATGGCACATCTGGAGTGCGGTTTTCTGGGGCAGGACGTTGGAAAGGAGTCAGCAGATCTGGCTCGGGCATTCACAGATTGCATGGCCTCAAGCAACTCGTTTGACTTTTGTACCCAGAATTTTTTTTATGATATACCATACCTTATGACAACACTCTTGGCAATAAAACATGAGGGGAGTTGGGATGGGGTGTGTGTCTAAAGTAGCCATTGCTTGGGAACCGGCTGGGCATCAGTCTGCTGGTGGGAGGTGGTGAATGATTGCCTTCGCATCACTTTTTCTTCTTTCATTCTTCACTTATTAAACTTGACCCACTTTTTTCCCCTCACTTTTGCTCTCCCGATTCTCTCTCCCGTGCCGCTGTGGGGGGTGAGCGAGTGACAGGGTGGGGGCATCCCTGCCAGCCAGGGACAACCCGCCACAGCCTCAGACTGTTGTTGGCTATGGACACGCATTTAGAAAGCATTGCTATATGCTTGCTCTATTCTTCTGGTCTGCTCTGTTACATCTTTATCTGTTTTATTTATTATCAGAGGCAGAATACAAGGCTATGGACAATTGGTCTTGTCCAGTACAGTCATTTTCTATTCTTGCATACTTACTCCAGTAACCACCTGTGTGGCATTGCTTGATTTCTGCCATTATTTCACAATTCTTTTCCACGTGCTTGTAACAGTTTTTCAATAGTGGTTCGAGTCAGGGCTAGATCCTGACTCCAAGATGTACTGAGATTAGCTCTTCTTTATATAGAAAAACATATGTCTTCCTTATGAATGCCTCACAAGACACTCAAAGCCAAATTCAGAGGAGTTTTAACAAATTTATAAGAAGTTTTTAACACAGTGCTAGGACCTTGAGAGAAATTAAATTGTTCCTTATTTCAATGGAGTTTTACCAACAAAACTTACCTCCACTTAAACTGCATACAGAGAGACTGAGGTCATTACAGCAAGAATATCCAACCCCTTAAGTGAAACTCTGTTTTCCAAATAGTTTTATAGCTATGGTCATGTACATCTTCTTCTGCTTTCCTTCATTCAGAAAATTCATTCTCCATACAGGACGGGCAGCTTTCAAACTGTCGAATACCTGTTTACCTGTGTATTTTCTTTCTTTAGCTTTTGACACTCATCATGGCTGATACAGTGGTATCCTCCTTCGATGACACGCAGCGAGGTGCCAATCTGGATAAAAACTTTTGACTCCAGATCTCTTTTCATGTGCTCTGACTGTAGTTTACAGGCTGACATCAAAAGCAGTAAACAAATCTGTTTAGCTGCTAAGCTGGTCGGATTGTCCACTCCCACTACCTGAAGTTGCATCTAAAGCTATTGCCCACAGTTGCTTGCCCTATCAATGAAAACCACCCTGCAAATCAGGGAGAGAAGAGAGAAGAATGGATAAATGACTCCTCAGTGTGGATGTGAGCCTAAAAAGACTCAACTGGTCAAGTTTGGCACTTAACTCTGGATGGGAAATTAGGGACATTATAATCCATTCTCCCACCATCCCTCCCTTTCCAGCAACCCCCTGAAGACTGAAGATCTTACAAGACCACTCCCAAGGAAACTCCAGGGTAGCTGGGAAAACATGAGGCTGTCTGAAGGAAGACCAGCACCTACCAGTCTGCACTGATAAGGTTCTGTAGTGAGATATCCATCAACTTGAAGCACTGGTATAATAAAGACACTGGATATAAGGATAATGCTTTTCTGAAGTCAGCCTTAAGCATTCATACTCAGGGGACATGCCCATGCTGGAAGGGACTGGTCTTATCCTAACAGCAATATTCAGGCTGAGGCGATGAAGCATTGATTACAGAAGCTGTGGATAAGAAAAAGAAATAACTCTGAAGTTATTTCTGGATACCCAAAGGAGGTGGCTCTGAGACCTACACTAGATCCAAGAGGGCAAATTTAATTGTGATGCTTGGATCTAGATTTCCACACACAAAAGTGGACTGAGATTTATGGTCTTTCCTTCACAGGGTGGGATTGAATTTCAGTAGCCTCTTAAAAGAAGAGGAAGCTAGAACTACAGTTGAATCTATGATTGTTTTAACGAAGAGATTAATAAACCCAGTACTTAAGAGGTGGAAACAGCTATAGAGTAAAAACCTCATCAGTCTGCTAGAATCTGGCACAGATAAACCACTTGAGGACTGAAAGCTAAGTATCTGTCTGAGCCTTTAGAGAAGGACATCAACTGCTCCTATAATTGAAGAAGGCCCTAAGTATTTCAGAGAAGGCAGTCAGAAGAGGATGTGTGTGCTACAGAAGGCATACTTGGAGAACTATCAAGGTAGGCTGGGGGTGGAGTAGGAAAAAGGGGAGACTAGCTCTAGGCCTTGATGGTCATATGGTGACCTGCAACTTCCCTACTTCTCCCTCAAGAAAAGGAGTAACTGGGGGAGAGAAAGGAGGAGTCAGAGGGTACAACACTGAAGTAGATCTCTTACCTCCTCTTATTCTAGTCTCTTGTCCTTATCTGGATTTAGCAAGACAGCTTGAAAAGCAGTGAGGCTCTCCAGTCGAGAAGCATTCCTGGCTGACAAACAGCCTCTTAGACAAACTGCTCGTTGCTGCGTACTTGGCAGTGTGAGGCACACTGCCCTGCAAAACCGGACTAAGAAAGCTTCGAAACCTAGGCATAGTTGTCACTCCTCTGTGGAAAATGTATGCCAGAGCTTTTCTTTGGGTGAAGCCAAGATAGTGACCGGGCACAAGGTACCTGCTTCATCCCCCTCCTGGCATGCACAAGATAGAAGCAGCTGTAGATACTTGAAAGCAGAAGAGAGGGAAAAGGCACTTGGTTCCTAATAGACTTTTGAGTGCCTGGTGAGACAAAAGTTCAGGCAACCACACATCTATGGCACAGACAAGCTATAGACTTTCACAAGCATGGTGAGAAGATGTTAGGAGCAAATGCATCTCTCAAACGATGGGTAGCAACTAGTAAGAATTTGCAACAATATTCTCATATCCAAGAATAAGTGTCTGTAAAAAGCCATCCAATAGATTTTTAAGAATAAATGTAGGGTGGCAAAACGGTGCTGCCTCCAGCCAACTTAAAATCATAAAATGCTAGCGACTCAGATCTCATGATTTATGGACCATCCACTTCTGCTCTTATTGGGGAAATTCTTCATTACTACAAAGCTCCAGCTAGACCAGCCTACTGGATTTACTCAATAATTTTGAGAAATGAGGTTTGGGTGTCTACATGAATTGGACTGGAAGGCCCCTTTTCCTGTATAAAGACAGTATTTATAGCTTTAAATGCTATGTCAATTTAAATGTTATAATGTTTCACAATCATGTATTTAAACACAGAAATCTGTTTATTTACCCAAACAAAACAGAGGAAATTATTCCAGCCCTCAGGTTTTGAATTCTTGTTTAAATATGTGAACATAAGTCCACAACTTAGAGATGTTTGTGTATCTATGTACCTCCAAAATACTCATATTTCATAGGCTTTTTCACATTAATATTCACCAACAGTATCACAAAAGTTCTTTTTCTTTTACATAACTGTAAGCAACAGTAATTCTAGAAACACTAGAGAAAAAAAAGCATAGCAATGTCCACAGTTACAAGAAAAAGTGCACATTACTTGATCACAATCACAGTCATTACTTGGAAAACTATATGTAACAAGTAGATATAAAATATCACTGATGCCTTAAACTCATTGTCAAAAACGGAATTACATAAAATTTTGTACATGAAATAAGGCAAATTTAGGAATGCACAAGAAACTTGTTATTCAACAAAAGCTAAACAACAGAACAGAGAGTACAGTAAGCATAAACTAAAGTACTTTTTTCTATATACTTAAAAATAAGCCTGCCGTAGTGCACAAAGAAAACACCATTAATGTGTAATCAATATTATAAAATAAGAAATAGAGGGGTTGGGAAGAGTGGGGGAGGGGAAAGAAGAGTTTTATTATAGTTGCAGCTGCATCCATTTACAGGTTTGTACAGGTTTTAGCTAGGCCTGGGAATTATACAAATCATACCAGAAGTGTCGATGACCTTCCTCCATAAGAATTTTGTTTAAATTAAGGAAAACAAAATAAATACACACAAGAGTGCAAATTTTCAGATTGTCACTTGCAACCTCTTAACATTCATCATCTACATCCAATCACAACTAGAGGGACTTGTATAGGACAGCAGCAGTGATCATGGAGTTAGATGATCTCACCGTTAACAAATCAATTTATCTTTTTTTTTTCTCAATGATATGTCTTTTTTAAAAAACCCTCAACTCCTTATTAATTGCTAATAAAGCTGCAATATATTACAGAATGGAGTTGAGAATGGTATGAATGCAGGAAATGCATGCTTCCTTTGGAAGGTATTCCATAGATGACAATTTACAGTACACAGGGGAAGAATTATCCAGCATCAAGAGTTACTCGTTGTAGAAAGAATATGAAGTTGGGGAGAAGGGCACAGTCAGGGGTTCAAGAGAGGAAGGGGGGACTTACAATAGCTCCTCAAAACATTTTCAGGACCAGTGAAAAAGTTTACCAAAGTAAAAATGAAAAATCTTGAATGAAAACAAAAATCTTTTGTTTTGTTTTTTATAAAAATTACATTTTTTTAAAATACAAGATCCTTTTAATTGCAATTGTGCCCTGTAGCAACAGGACATTTGGCAACATTTTGCCATATACTGCAGCTTTAAGTCCAATGAGTCAGTATCACATTCCACTAATATTGCACTTGGATCTTGAACCATTTTTTTTAAAACCATCACAGCATCTTCTGTTTGCTCCACTTGTTAGAACGAGTTAATTTCTAGCCACTTTTTCGATATTTATGCTGACACACTAAAACAAAAGCAATAGGCTGGACACAGTAAAGTACCTCAGACATACCAGAGGTCGAAGTTCACTTGAAGCACCTTAACACATCACTTTATGGATCAAGAACAGTGTGGCATTATGGTAATTAACTCTCCTAAAAGACTGTGCAGTAACTGAAGTGTGTGCTCTGGGAAATCAAAATGTCATTAGTGGAAACTCTGAGATAAGACCAGGCCAGTGTGAAGGTCACATGACTCAGTTCTGCTGCAAAATAAGGTTTTCCAGTTCATCTGCAGAACGCAATAAAAATGCGGCTGATTCTCGATACCCTGCCACAAGCTGCCTCACTGCATTTATTTCAGTTGGACTCAGCTGGGGTCTAGAGCTTGAACTACTGGAGGATCCAGAGCTGGTTGCTAACTGCCTCTTCATACTGAGATCTGTTGGACCTGCAGATAACAAAGGAAAAGAAAAGCTTCAGATCCCGCTGCCAGAGACGTTTTGCAGGTTTGTAGCTACAAATGCAGAGTAGCAAAATCTGCTCTCAGCTGAGTGCCAGTGAGAAGCAGCAGAAACAAGTAATAACTGTTCAGTTACCAGTTGCCTCGACAGGAACCACAGTGATTTATTTTTATATATAGCAGACACCCTTTAAGTTCTACTTACTTAACATAAGGGGCTAGTGCACTGCCAGCAGAAAATTAGCCTCTGGGGGTACCCCAACAGTGTAAGCCGCTTGCACCCCAACACCACCCTGGGACCTGATGCTGGTGAGCAGGCAGAAGGTTCCTTTCCTGTGCCTCCTCCGGCTCCAGTTGCCATCATAGCCCTCATGGCAATCTGCACACTTGCACATTTTTTATCACAGAGTATCAAACTGATGTTCTCTAGACATCTATTTTCACGTTTTATGCTTCAATCAGCATATGGCCAGATTGTGAAACCTTTACAGACGCAGATGAACGGCCATTCACTTCACTAGCCCTGACACCACGTGACACTAATATAAATGTGTCATGAATGAGATCAGGCTGGTGACAATCCAGCTCCTACAGCAAGGAGCATGCTACCATCTGAAGGGGCGGCATACGGCTGGCAATATATTGCAAGGATCTTGTAAGGCCTGAACACTGACGAGGGAACCTGCAGCAATTGCCATGTTGCATTGGCATCTTATACCAATATGCTTAGCGCTTTTCATCAAAGAATATTCTCAAGACCATGTATGCTGCCTGCAGAAGACAGCACTCCTAAGGGCAGTCTGCTGGATACCACAATGAGCAAAACCATCTGCCGTCACAAAGTTCGGCTTCATGTGGAATTTCCCTGGTCGTTTGGCCATAGTTGTTAACCTGCTAAGATGTATGGTGCTTTGATGAGATGTTTGCATTTGCCACTTAAGACAATACATTTTTTCTTCCTGGAGTGTAAATTTGGATAGGTAGAATTGGACTGAGGACTTTTTTAAACATAGAAGGATAGAGATGGCAAGTAAACTTATTAAGCAATTTATTATGTGCAAATCTGGAAAAATACTGCTCATTCATTTTGACAGTGTAGGAAATCTAGACTTCTGGCAGGCAGAAGATCAGCCTAGCCTGATCTTGATCTTAATACTCTCTTGGAAATTGGGATCAGGTAATCCAAAGCAATGTATCTTGCTTTCCTATGAGAAAAATGTCACTGTTCAGTTTCATCTGGACAACATATGTCAGTGCCAAGGCTTTCTCAGCATTGGCTCACTGGATGGACCTTACTTCCTAGGAAGACTGGAATAATTTTAAAATTTAGCATATTCAACTATAGAATACAGAACACACCAATACATGCTCTAGAAATTTTCCTAAACAATCCCACCAGAATCACAAGATTCAAAAACAGACTTGCTATCTTAAGCACTAATGGAAAGAGATGTACTGATTCCCAGAAGCCGAAGATCTGGTCATAAACCTTACTTATTTTTATTTCTTTTACATTTATGCAGAGATACAGCTGGGACCACAAAGAATGTGGAGATTGCCATGCCCCCACAGTCACTGAAGTTAATGAAAATCTCCCCTTCAGTGAATGAAAGCAGAGCTGGGACTATGAAAAGAAACTACTCAAACAGAAACAGTCCTATTAGATGCTATTTCCTACTACGCAACTAGCATGAACAGCACTTAGCCTTACAACTGTATTATCCAGTTTTACACTGGCATAAATGAACTGACTTTTAAATGACTTCCAGTGTACAAAGGATAAATAAAAGGACAATTAGCTCAGTGAATTTGTTTCAATGTGACCACACGCTGCAGGGAAACGATCACAGTGTGAAGAAGTTCAGAGGATATTTCTCAGTAAAATCTTAACCCAGCACAGAGAAGAAGGGTATACAAATCATAAAGGTAGCTGGACTGAATGGTTGTAAGAAGCCATTAAAGACTTCTATATTTATTGAGGCGGTAGTGAAAAAACTACCACTGACATATTGAGGGCATTGTGCTCCACATGAACCTACTTTAACTTTTATGTTCTTTCCTTGACTCTCATTCATGTCACAGCCAAAAACACATACACAGAGTATATGGCAGAACAGAGCTTCTGCGGCAGAGCACGTCTTTTTCTGAAACAAAACTGAAGGGCTTTTCTTATTGGTAATCCAGATTTTTAAGTCATTGAATGGGATATTAAGTTTATTTCACTCATAAGTAGAAAATATATAGAAATGTGCTTGCTCACATCTCTGAGGTTTTCCTTACAAAAACTGATGACACAAAGCCCTGCTCTGAAAGAAAAACTAGGAGAAGAACAGATGTCCAGCATGCATAAATCAGTGTAACTCCTAACAAGTCTATAGGGTCACAGTGATTTACACAAAGTGAAGATCTGGCCCTGTGTTCCTAGATGTCCAGATTAACTACCGTAAGGAAAGTTTTTTAACTCTTCAGAATATATATATTTGAATCCCTGAAAGTACTGCAAATGAAGTTTTATGCAAGTGCAAATCTGCAGTCTGCATACACAAGGAACCATCAGGACCCAGAAGTCCTCTTGGCCTGGGAGACTTCTGTTGTATCTAGAGTTCCTGTATACAAAGGAAATACGAAATCTCAGATTTTAACTTACCCCAGCTACTTCAATCTACTGATTTTTTTTTTTAATTTCTATATACTAGGAAATATATATCGCTCCCCAACTCCTGCTTTGTACTTAACAAGTCACAGTGCTGTCCTCCTTCCTCTCAAAGAAAAGCCTCCTGAGCAAAAAGGCAAAGAAATCCAGACACAGAAAAGTGTCCATGGCTGTGGTGTCAGGACAGTGAGTACACCCACGCCTTCCCAGGAAGGCAAGCTGCATGCACTGGCAGAGAGCTGATTAGAAAAAGAACAAGCCATGCTTGGTGTGGGGATAAGGATTTTAGTTCTTCTTTTAATTATGTTATGTGACCTCTACACCTCACCTCCAAAGCTTACCTATGACAGCCCAAGCTTTATATGTGTGAGAAATCCTCACTCAGAGACTAGCCCCAGGATGTATGATACTCGTCTCCGCTTCTAACAGCTATGATAGACACTCACTGGCAGTATTACTGATTCTTAGAGGTTGTCCAGGCTGCTATATGCTAAAAATGCTTTAAGTTATCTGTAGCTTCATCAGTCATACTTGGTCACTCAGAAAATAAGGAATAAATGCATCTTATTCTTATAGTGTTGATTTTTCCTGTGTAATTTTATGAAAATCAGCTACTAAAACACGGGAACCTAAATCTTACTAATAAATATCCACCACATTTATTTAACAAGAAAAATAAATCACAGATATTCTGAAGGCTTAAAATAGCTGGTTAAGGTAGACAGTTCATGTACCTCTGTCTCCAGAAGCCATCCCTACATATGACTAAATCTGGAGAAAGCTGAACAGCTTCGCCACCATTTCTTTTCATAACTGTCCTTACTTTAAATAGAACTATTCCTTAGTGTACTTAACATTATTTATTAAGCTGACAGTCTTCAAAGGAACAAGGAAGTGTATCCTTATACAGAGGGAAATCTGAATATGTTTGCAATGAATTTTGCAGTGTCAGGTTCCTCCAAGACAATACTGCACATTTTAGCCTACTGCTTCCTATCCTGGAGTATTTCAGGTCAATTAAAAGTCTTGACTGCAAACATTATCAGGTTCCACAATGTCCATGTCAGCATGCAAGCAAAGATTAAGCATATATCACAGAGATGAAGACAGGATACTTATTTATTTATCTTAGTGCATACTATTATAACTCACAATTGTGACCTCCCATGTTTTTATAACAGCGCAACATTCCCTTAAGCAGTGGTTTAAATAAACTGCTAAGACAGATCTTTTCTTTTATACTCTTTCAGAAGACTCAAGTAGTGTTCCTCTGCCTCTTGCCGAGGCCACCTGATCGACACTTTAACACAGGAATATTTTTTATTTACCACCTCAGTCCAGTTACATAGACCTAATTTCCCGTGGGAGGTGAAATGGGTCGTGTTGGAACCACATCAAGATGAATATGAGGACTCTGAAAACCCACTGTTCATGTGCTAGCCAACCATTTATCAAATTAGCTGTTGGGAATATCTGCCATTAAATACCCTGTGGGACAAATGGCTTTTCTGTAAATCGCAAGACTTAAATAGAACTAGTTATTGCCTCATACACTACTCATTAGCAATATGATTTATATAAAATTCCAAAATCTGGGTCAAATGTACATATGCTGTTACTGATTGCTTAGACACTATCAACTTTCTCAGCAAAAATCCCTTAAGAATTGTATGCTGTCATTGGGTAGATACCAATCTTATAATTAACAACAACTGAAAGAATAATAAATGGGTCAATGACTCTCAAAATAGTTATCGGTATTGCAGATAATAATTTAGAATAACAAAAATAAGTTTTAAAAGCTACATGTGCTTAAGCATCTATGCTTCTACATTTTCATTTATAGTTAAGCAACTTTTTCATCAGTGAAGATGTAAAAAGCAGGGGCATTTATTTATAGAAAAATAGATTTGCCCACGCTTTGAAATTTCTCTTGTGTATCTTTTCTATTGCACCTATTCTCCTCTCTCCCTGCTTTCCCCATGAGTGACTTTAGAAGTGAGTATGTACTACATCCTCATATACTCCAATAAAACTAAACAGAAACAACTATCAAAGTAGGCTCCTTTCTCCAAATCAGATGTATTTATTATTGCAAGAATATTATACTGTGATATTATGCATCTGTCAATGTTTCTTTTCCTCCTGCCTTCAAACAGAGAGCAGATCTGCCTAAAACTATTTCAGGTGCCAGGAGATCTCAGGTAAAGAAAACAGGGACGAATGAATTGGACCTTTTAAGCTTCTATCTATCTCCCTTCTACACTCTCCCCTCTTGGAAATACCTTCAACTAGTTTAGATAGCAGAAAAAACTGCTGTGTTGCCTGAGGAAAGAGATGTGAAAACACAGAAAAATGCCTATAGCCACTGAACGTCATGCATTTTCAACAACCAGCAAACAGACTGGTTTGCAATGAAAGGATTGTGTGACATCCTCCAGTAATGTTTCCTATCCATCATAGGAGATTAATTATGTGGCATACACCTGTTTTGCCTTAATGGCTGTCTCCTGAGCTTTGTGCAAAGGCAGAAAAGTAGGATACTGCCCAATATATCCACAGGCATTTCATCTCTGTTCCTGTGGTGGGAGCAGACTAATGCATAGCATATGCCATGTGTCTGATAATTTGAAGAGGAGGAGGAAGGGGGAACAGGAATGCAGGGATGATCTTAATATGGAATTCAGGCAGTATTTCCCAGTGAGAAATCCCCACCTTTGCCACAACATAGGTCAAAACATTTAACTTCTTCCAACCCCACATTTTCCCTTTTTTTAATGGGACTAAACACACTCTCCTAGGTTCCTCAATCTATCACTCTTGTTCTGGCTCTCTTCATACCCCAGGCTCCAGCTGTGTTAGAGGCAACCTGTTTTGTCTTTCCTTTCTATCTCTGCTTTGACATCATCATGGTAGCACTGAGAACCCAGAAGACTGTGCAAGATTAGAGGTATAAAGAAAAGCTGGAGAGAGCAACCACAAGGAAAATCACATTCAACCCCTTCATCATGGCCAGCCATGCTGTGGGTAACCCAGTCAGCGCTTTAAGAATTAGCTGCATACTGGATATTATAAGCTAGACTTTTTTTTTTCCTAGTTTACTGCCAGGAAGCCTCTACTGATCATGCAAATGCCAAGATTTTACAGCAGGTTACAACTTCATCAGATTTGAGGGTGTGGAAATGAGGCACCCTCCCTACCGCCACACACAAAAGCAGACAAGAGTGCTTAGCCTTCCTCTTGCTGCCCCAACACAGCACGACCATGCTGATTGCTGGGGCCCAGCAGCATCGGTTCCCCCAGTAGCTTCCCCCAGCTACTGCTTCGTCTTCAGCAGGGCTGTACCTCCTGAAGGACCGGGAGGCTGAAGGGCCAGGGAGGCTGATTTGCATGTGGGTGAGAGGCCTGGCTAAAGCGGGGAATGGCCAGGAGAGTGCAGCCCGTCTGGGCCTCTGGAAGGAGCAGCAGGGAGAGGTGGGCGGTGTGGTGGGACTCCGGCAGCTACCAGCTGCACCACAGGGCCATGGATCGCAGTCTGCAGGCCCACCTGTGGGAGAGGAGGCTGAAAAAGAAACCTGCCAGGGCTCAGGACTTGCTTGTGGTGTGAATGTATTTGAATTTGGCAGGAGGACTCACCTGAGCTGGAAGGGGACTGGACGTTTGTGGTGCCTGGGGTGCAGTGCTGAGTCGCGGTGGTGGTGGAGGTAGGCTGCAGATCTGTGTAGAGAAACAGAGACACAACAGCTGCTTTGTCTTACCATGACACAAGGGCATGTCCTGCGTGGCCAGTCTGCCACTGAGTCTGAAACACCATCTCCTTTTACACAAAGGGAAATGACTGACATTTCTGCCTAGAAAACCAGGCAATGATGCCAAAGAAACAGGCCCAAATCACCTCCAGAAAACCCAGCAACAGCAGCAGAAGCATTCTCCACGCCTTTTAGGGAAAATGGACTTCAGGAAACGAAGTGGCTGTGGAGAGCAAGGCTCCAACAAGGCCACCCCACTTCAGAGAGTGCTGGCAGCTGACAGTCATCGTGAGAGGGCAGACAGCAACCCACTGGACAGAAACACGTGGGGAGACAGGGTGATCCTGCTCTGTCAGGAGAGGCTCAGGGACTTCAACAGCTTCTGGCGGCAGCACGAGATTTTGCTCCCAACAGAGCAGTCTGTCGCCAGTCCATACCCTCCCTTCCTCAAGCTGGGTGTCCCTCCGAGCTTGGTCCCGGTGTGATGGAGCGGGATCAGCTGAAGCCTTTGTGGCTGGCTAGGAGCTGGCAAGCAAATTTTGTTCACACCTACTGGGCTACTCCACCTTGGAGATTCTCCATGCAATTCTGTCGCAGGAACTGCATTAGCTTTAAAAAAAAGAGTGCTGTGAAAATCCACCCTTCTCAAAGAGCAGCTCTCCTTTAACATCTACAAGAATCAAGGACAACATGCCCAAAAGCTTCTCCCTAGCCCATGGACAGGCTGACAGAGGCTCTGTCAGCACACAGATTGCTTGGTGGTGGGGTGACACTTTGCAGCTGAGCTGGCTTGGCCTAAAGGGTTTAAAAGCAGGGGAAAAACAGACCTTGGTGCTGTAAGCCCAAGCCTTTTCCTGCTGTACTCCTTTCCCACCCACAATAAAGGGGGGGTCAGTGTACAAGCTGTTGTGTTCAGCTTGCTCATATTGAGCAGCTGCATGAAGGCTTGCCCCATACAGTTGTGTAAGGAGCTAATTATGGTTCGGTAATCAGCCATGTGGAAGGACAGGCTGAGGAGGGAAGCACTGCAACAGAAGGCACAGAGAGGTCCCTGAGCCAGAGCCACCAAACAGTTGGGTGAGCAGATAGCTAAGTCTGTAAGATGGCATCAGAGTAGGGGTGAACTTTATAGGGGAGGAAATAGCAAAATCAAATGAGTCACAGCATACAAAATACATGCATCAGTTTGACTACTAGATAGGAGAGCCAATTGGACATAGTCATTATATTACTGTGGGGGAAGGTCCAGAAATAGGATTCAAGCAGTGAGTTTTTGCTAGCTTTTGCAACTTCTCCTTTTTTCTGTTTTAGCAGATACACAAAACCAGACTGTATTTCTTTATACATGCATCTTGACTGAGGTGTATATTTATTTTTATAGTAGGAGACCAATTGTAAACATGACAAGAATATTTGACAGGTTACTAAATTGAAAAGGAAATGCATTCTTAAATTACTTCTTAGGTCCTGAAAACAATTCGCAAGCAAATATCCTGTTCTCCAGAGATTAACCATCGTAACAGCCTTGCATAGGTTTGGAACAAGAGTCCTTGAAACAGAATAATAACGGCAAACAACTGTCCTGTGAGGTCTGTCAGGAGAGCAATGGTTGCCCATCTCAAATGCAACTCCATCCACTCCTTTTAGTTTACAAATGAAAAAGCAAATATCCATTTTTTCAGAGGGGACTGACAGATCCCAAATAACTGGCCTCCAAGTCCTCCCATTTCTCCTGTATGGAAACTAGCTAATGGAGCCAGAGCACTTTACCCTCAATAGCCAAGAGACAATTAGGTTGGCTACTGATTGCTTTTGTGTCAATGAAACTAAGAAATTGATGGGAGTTGCCTTTACACAACTCTCCTAATCATATTCCTGAAACGGCAGGCGGGTCACAGAGCAGCAGCCAGCTAGATTGTTAGCACCAACAGCTGTTTTCCAAGTGCTTGCACACAGACTTTCGGTTCATGGAGCTTATGTGTTTTGGATCCCGTAGGATCCCTGTGGAGAAGACAGACAACTTTGCACAATGCTTCGACTATGCACAACCATCTCAGAGAGGTGCAATGGTTTACTAGTCTTCCAAAGTAAGAGGACTTACAGACAAAATTTTCCAGTGCAAGTAGCGAAAGGCAAGGAAGAAGAAATATTTGAGCATGTCAGTATGCAAACTGTAAGCATCCACTGGCCACTTCACCCCAGGCAATGCTACACAGGGAAATGCAGTGCACTGCACAGTTCCTTGACTGTGTTAGCTGTGCAGCACCTGGCAGTTCTTGAAAAAACACTGTTTGTCCTGCAAAATGCATCTTGAGCTTTGATTCCGAAAAAACACTGAAGCGTTCTACACTAAAGGCACAAAGAAAATGTTGCTGCTAATCAGAAAGCAACACTATAATGTTGAATTTGTACCTTTTATTTAAAAATTGCATGCTAAAGTGACATAGAATACTTTTGCCTAGATCCCACAATTCACTGAAAAATGGGAGTAATGAAAATGTATCCTATTACAAGAGGTCTGAGGGGAAGAACAAGTACACAAAACAGTTGTGATTCCTCACAGTTTAACGTTATGTAAAACAGGACAATTCTGATGGTTTCAGCTAACAAATAACACATGGGGAGTTTAATCCTGTTTTTAGTTGGGTGAAAGAGCAAATGCCAATTGTTTTCAGTGGGAACTGGCTCAGATCTTCTCTGGACGCAATGTAAAAGACAATTTTAAAGTTCTTGTGTGTTTTCCCAAGAAACCAGATTTCCATGGCCTGTCTTACTCTTATGAAAATATTTGATCAGAGATCATATTCAGTACCTCAGATGTGTTTTTCATGCATATGGAAACAATTGTAATGATCATTCACTCTTTAAGTCAAAGACTTTTGACAAATAAAATACTATCTTTTTAAAGCCTTTTGAAAACTTAATGCAAATCATTCACAGAACTTTGAGGATTTTGGGGGTGGGGGATGAGGAAGCAGACATGACTGAAGGTCACCCGGACACCACATAGCAATAACTCAGTGCAGGCTGCAGCCCTGATAGCGTTTTGAAAATTGCTTATCATGTTGAATATAGAGGCTGTAGCTGAACAATTACCATCTTGCTTAAGTTAGACCATGTACCTGAAGTAGCACTCTCCTCAGCCAGGCAGAGATCATGCAGGACAAAAACCCAGGGATTTCTCAGTCCTCTGAGACATTTTTTAAATACCATTCTCAGAGGCAAGAGACCCTCAGGCTTCCAGAGTAATCACTTTTCTCTGACAGACAGACAATGCCCTTGTAATCAGAGTGGGCAAACCTTTTGCTTTGCTCTGAATTTGTATGAAACCAATAGGGGGGACTATTTCAAACTAATAATACAATTCACTTACATTTGTTTGTTACAAAAGCTTGCTAAGGTAAGAAGAAAGGAATGTCGTCTAAATAAATAATACTAGTTTTTTTTCAGAGGGGCATACAACCTCATGGTGACACATAATTACCTGCATCATTTTTAGTTTAGAGTATAGATGGATATGCTGATTTCTCATTTAACACTTGGTATGCCAGATCCTTATCTGCAGTAAATTAAAGTAGCTAGAGAGACCATGTGAGAAATCTAGATCGATTCATTTGTGTTACAAAATATGAAGTTCAGTGCTTTCAAACACCAGCCACAAAGATACTAGGGACCTTATTTTGTAATCAGTATAGGATAGGACAATGATGACAGGGTAGGTCCTCATAAAGTCATGTAAATCGACTGAAGATCTAACCTCGCGTTTTTTTACTCAGCTTCGTTAGAGACTTCAGGTTCAGTCTCACCCTATTGTGAATTAGCCCCTTGAAACTGAAAGGAGACTAGCATGCAGTGAGCAAGTATTTTGCTCAGCAGTAGCTGTTTGCAGGATTGTGTTCCTGCTCATTATCTGATAATAGCCTATGGATATTGAACCCCTTGGACTAGCTTTCTGTACAGCAGGGGGAAACATACACATGAGCACAGATACACACAGGCACATTTTGTAAGGAAACTCACCACTGCTAGAAGCATCGTTGAGATTTAGCAGCCCACCTCCGAGCCCTCTGTAACTATGGTAACTGTAGGTCCCATTGCCATTGATGTACAACACCTCCTGTGTGCTGGAAACGGCTGATGTTGAGTAAGTGACCTGGGCTGGCTCCTGTTTGTACTGCTTGTCAGCTGGAGCAGCCTCGTCCTGCAAAAACAAGGAAAGGTTTTTCATTATTGTTACATTTTATTTTGCACGGGAGCGTCTTTTCCATTGTTAAGACTCCATATCTATTGCTTTCAGAGAAGTATAATACATGTTAAACAAGCACAGATGTGTTTCTGATTTACCAAATATAAGCTGAAAAGAAACAATGGAAATAAGCAAGAATACAGGTTTCCTACAAATCTGAGAATATTCATTTATTTGTGCTCCACAAGTCAACCATACTGTTTCTCAGTGGAGAAGATGCATCCTCTCACCCTAAAGAACTCAAGTCTCCTGCAAAACCCAACTCGGTCCAGAAATAGCCATTACTTTCCGAGTACAGGAGTGACTCTTCCGAGCCAGAGAATCATATCCTTCTCCATAAGACAAACCAATACAGAATACATCAACTACTTCTTTTGACGTATTGGACTCAGAAATGACAGAAAGAATAGAGGAACAGAATAAAACAGCATTTCCTATGTTTGCAGAGGGCTGAGTGTCCACACAAAGGCCAAGTGGTAAGGATGCCTCTACAAAGGTGACTTGAAAGCATTTGTTATCTGTGTATGAGCAGTGACTGTACACCATGAGTTCTCCTCAATGCTCCCTGTTTGCCTCTTAGATGCTTGCATAATATTTAACAGATTTAGCACAATAGCCCTCCAATTTTCCCCTAAACGAGGTCATACTTCAGGTGAAAGTGTATTTTTCCCTATCTGCACTTACCATAGCTACTGCTTAGAGCACCTCACCTCCACTCCTGATCACAGAATGCCCCTGTGGCAACTTTAGTAATGACACAAATGAAAAAAAGAAAAGCATTAAGAGAAGATTTAATGCATTTTAGTAGTTGGAAACAAACTATCAGTGTGTGACTGCTCAGCCCACCACAGGGACCTGAGTGCAAGAATATCTGATTTAGTCTGCAAATGTATTCAAACTTTTTCTTTGTTTCTTTTAACTTGTAGACTTTTTTAATGGGCCTGATTTTGCACTCTTACCTGATGAAAATATATTTCAGTAATTTCAAATAAAATGAATAAAATGGATCTACAGAAAGACAAGTATTTAAAAAATAGAGGTGAGAATGTGCTCAGACCTTTTCAGAGTAGTTAACTGAAAAATGATCTGTTAGAATTATCTCCCCTTTGTGGAAGATTTTGTCCTTTTTATGCTTCTTCTCCTCTGCACAACCCTTTTATGATTGCTAAATATACCAAACTTATTAAAAATGCAATAAAATACCTCAAACCTTTTTTACAATGTTTACTTAAAAATAAGAATGTATATACCAGCACAGAGGGGTCAAATAGTTCCAACTGTGTCCAGTCTCTGTGTCAAAGCAAAAAGGATCTGAAGCAGCTTTGCTGTCTGCAATCAGGAGCAGTCATCAGTTCCATCTCTCAAATAAGACATTACCAACTTCTCTGAGATTAAGATATCCCTGTCTCATAGATATTTACTGGTGAAAGACTTGGGCACAACTGAGATGACTCAGGAGAAGAATATATATTATTAAAAAAATTTTAATATTTAATACAGAACACTGAACCATCAGATAATTAATTCCATAAACAATCAGAATGAGGCCTCTTGGGCACTAATATGAGCTGAGGCAAAGCTCTGCATTTTTAAGGGAGTTGGCCAAACTGGTTTCCTATCCATTTCCTTAAGTAATAATAGACTTAAGCGAAGGGCCAAAACTGCAATGTATTTTTGCCAGGAATTCAACTTTAATATCATTTACCTTTTATCTCCAAAGGTCATTGCTGTCTCTTACAAAAGAAAATGTATTATTTTGTACAAGAAAATATTCATAAGCTATACAGTAAAGTTCTATCTTGGCAACAAAGCTTAAATCATGATCCAAATCTTTAACACTCTCAAGGCTGAGATATTCTGGATCCTTATGTCTAAAACCAGATGATACTTCTTGCCATAGGCTCACTCAGAGCCTCATTTTATTTTCACAAAGATCCGTGAGGGATCTTCTGCAAATTTATCAAGGACTGGACTGTGTTCAAGGAGTGCAGTGCAAATGGGACTAACTTCTATAGCTGAGCAGAGTATCTCAGGGCCTGTCTCCTTATCCTGACTTGTCTGGAACGCACAAGTTTGCTGCCCCTGAATTTAAATGTCCTCCAGAGCCCCTCTAGTCAGTGCACTGAAAACCTAACAGGGAGTTTCTTGCAGAGCTGATGCACTGAGCTTCCAGCAGAGCACAGCAAGCAGAGCCTGGTCAGAGGGCACAGCAAGGGTGCTTGGTGCACCTTGGTGCGTACCAGCCCACATGTCAGAGCATGTGGCCAAGAAGTGGGAGACAGTTCTGGCTTCTTGTTGCAATACACGGTGAAGAGGCGGAAAATTTGGGATGCGAGGTCTTTGCTAGCTGTGGTGAGGTGGGGACCTGAACTCAGAGCTGCCATCTCCTAGCAACTGGGCTCAAAGCACAACGGCGGTGGGAGTCGTATCTGAAGCTGTGCCACTGTGTGGAAAGAAATGCACAATTCATAAGGCCACAGAGACAGCAAACAGAAAAGGGAGCATGACTCAGTTCCCTTTCAGAGAAGTGCTGCCCAGGGAGGCTTCCAGCCCTGCTCCCTTCTGGTGACTCCCTAACATGAAATTCAGAAGCTGCTCTGAGGTTGGCAACCCAAGGCTGGGGCCGGGCTGTCTAAGGGGGGTCTTTGTATCAAAATAATCACAGCCCTGGGTGACACCGTGGCATGCCATGGGCTGGGGTGTGGGGTGTAGCCCAGGCATCCTGGTGGGGAAGGCACTCCCTGGAAGGAGTGAAAGAGGTTGAGGAGGA
This sequence comes from Phaethon lepturus, assembly GCF_000687285.1. Taxonomy (NCBI): domain Eukaryota; kingdom Metazoa; phylum Chordata; class Aves; order Phaethontiformes; family Phaethontidae; genus Phaethon; species Phaethon lepturus. The sequence continues at coordinate 46,881 of NW_010514003.1, forward strand.
TGCTGAGCCCAGGACTCCTGGTTCTGTGCATGAGCTCTAACCTCTCAGCTGCTATACAAAAGGTGGCTTCCTCCAAATATTACATATGTTTCTAAAGAGCAGACCTATCACCTATACCTAAATGATGAATAAGTTGGCATACATTTCAGACCTACAATCTGGGCCTCATCTAAGTGCTTAACTTGGTGCTTCAGGATGACTAAATGAAGAAGCAGGGCAGGATTTTTCGTGAGCATTTTCTGAGCAGGCTCAGGTGTCAGCCCTACTGGTAGGATTATGAACCATTAGCATGGTCCCAGGAGGTTAGGTGTTACCTCTTACACATTCCCCTGGGATTTAAGCATTTTTCAGGAATGTTTTGTACTTCAAAAGACAAAACTCTGTCCTTTTTCCTTGCAGCCACACTGATGATAAAGAAGCCAGGCTCTCTTTTTTTTTGAGGAGAGAGAACATGAATATCATATTCACTTCTGTATACCTGAGATTTATTCTGCACAGATTAATTCTCTTCTTTCTTTTCATCTTAATTGCCTTTGCTTTTAAACTAATGAAGAAATTAAACAAACACAGTGTTTTTCCAGAACTGAGATTTTTTTAACATTTTGTGTTAGTTGTTCAGCACTTCTTGTTTCCCCCTATATTATGTTTACACTGGAAAGGCTTAATAATTTATTTAAAATGTGATTTTTTAAAAAAAGTGTTACATTCATAATAATCAGTAACAATTAACTATTTATTAATATGTTTGACCTAATTATCTAGAACACACACTGTTGTAATTCATAACAAATTTATAAAACCTGTGAAGTGTTAACTAACCATTTTTAAACTATTTATAATTTACCTTTAATAAGAAGTATGAACAAGATGCAGATAAAACATTAGTCTATCTAGAATTTTACCATCTTCATTTCGTATATGGCAATGGAAATAAGTCATCCTTCTAACAATATTTCTCTTCTGAATTTATTTTGGTGGAGAAGTAATTTAAGTCTTGAGCATATCATCCAGAAAATGATGGAAATCACAGAAATGCAAAAATACCTTTTAGGTACAAAAGCATGATAAAATACAGAGGTATCCGTTCACTTGAAAAAGTGGAAGCATGAAGTACATACTGTGATCCTCAACTTGGTATGTATCAGAGATCCATGTCTCAGTTTATGCCTGGATCTGTACTAGAAGAACACATTTTTTTTCCTTAAAATAGCAGATAGATGTCATATATTTTATGAATTTTTTTAATCACAGAAACAATTAAGTAGCCCTCTAAGGACAGTACATACTAAGAAAAGATTTCATGAACTATTGCACTACCTGTATATTGAAGAAACCCTGCTCTGCTCTGACTGATATTCTGAACAGCTGATGAATAGTTCAAAAGGAAACACCATCCACAGCAACACAGATGCTAGTGCAGAATGTCATGACTGTGGTACGAAGTGAGGCTCACCCAGCTGCCTGTTCCCCATGCCAGAGGCACAGCATACACATTTCTTTTCAAAAAGTCTGTCCTTCATGGAAGCAACTCTAACAATGCCTTTGCGCCTTTCTGTTTCCCATCTCCTTCACCACTACCAAAATAATACAAAAAAAGTAATACTTTGTCAAAATAATAAGCTCCGGGTGAATCAGCGCTACACTGAGGTTTGGGGTTTTTTTATATTCCCATACATACACAAGTGTCAGAAATTCTGTGTATTCCCATTAAGAGAGAGCAGTGCTATTGCCTTGGCTCCACTGTTAACAACAGGCATTACTAGCATGTAAATCCCGAAAAGGAGTGTGTATACAGACCAACTCACATGGGCAATGCCAGTCAGCCATAAAGCTAACAAAATTTCTGCAACAAGAATATAAATGGTAATGTTCCAAAAAACGGCAAAGACGGCGACATGCATTTAATTTACTGCTTTCATGAAATGCAGTGTTCTCCTGACTGACAAATTAACAACTCTGAGAATAACAGCTTTGAACTGCCCCTGTGTCAAGGTGATTTTTTCCCACTCAGTTAGAAAAGAGACAAAAAGGCAAACACAAAAAATGTGCCTCATGTTTCTTGATACTTTCTTTTATAATATGTTAAACTGAAAAATGTGGATTGCTTGTTGTTCTTGTCAATAAACACTTCTCTTAGAATACCACTTTGAGGTTAGGAAAACGCAAATGCAGATTAGTCTTCAAATAGATAGGCAAGCCAGGGACCCTATATTTGCATACGGTCTTCTACTTTTTCAGCATAGGAAAAAAAATTAATTGACATGAAAAAATAAAACATGCTTTCGTGTGCTTCAATTTTAATTTTTTTCTTTAGCCTCAATAGCTTGTAGTATGGCTTTAGAAGAAGGGAGATAATGTTTCATATATCTTTCCCATTTGGAATCCACCAATTTATTTCTATGATTTTTGAATCAAAAGTAAAATAAACAGAAACACATAATGAAACCATGTAGCACTTTTTAAAGCACACCAAAATTAATCCTTACAATACTCCTGCTAGATAGGACTTTTATCACTGCTTTTCAGATGGTGAGATTCTGGCAACAAAGGCAACCTTAAGCTAGCATTACCTAATATGTAAAGCGCTTGAGTTTTGCAACCATAACAACATAAACAGGCTCCTCTTTGTGTAACTTAATTTTTAAAATAATGGGAAGAAACTGAGAAATTCCATGACAGGGCACCCTGCTGAATCTGCAGGGGCTGTGGGGCTGGGAGCTCTCTTCCCATCTCAGCTCCTACACAGAGAAGCAGATGCTAGGGTAAGTGGCCAACATCCTCTGCACAGAGCAGGGCGTTTAAAGGAGGATAAGCCATGGGATTCCTGGCTCCCATTGCAGGGTGCAGAAGGTCTCAGACACCCAGAGATTGCTGCTGTTTCCCCTGCCCATGACCTGATAATGTATATCTTGTGCTCTGTCTCTTCAAACTTGTTTCACACCGTTTTTTCCAAATCCTTGACTCTTCATCCCATTCTCCAATTTCATCTTCTGCCCTCCAACTCCGTTTCTGTCTTCTTGCCTAGCAAATCCTAATCTCTCCTTTCCAGACAAGCCTCTTGCTCCCTGATACCTGAGCAGCTTTAGCAAATCAAGTCCTTTCATTTCCTAATTTGTATTTAATCAGTGTCACATCCACTGATGGTCCCATCTGAGATATTCTCTCCTTCCTCAGACTCCCATCAGTCTCCTAATCCCCCAAATCCCGTTTTACAAGGAGCAAAGCCAGGCAGGGTTTGCCTAAAGCAGCTCCTGTTTTAAACCTACATTATTTTTTGTCAGCCATATTTGACCCCCTTTCACCACTAGTTCTTTAAATTATCTGACCAGTTTCCCTCATACCATCATCAGCCTCAGATACTCGCTTCCTCATGCAACCCAATCTCATAATCTCACTTTCCCTTGTCATCTCTCCTCCTGCCATGATCCACAGCCTCAACACTCTTCCTCTCCTTTCTGCACCAAGATCAGATCCTAGTCACATCCACTGAAATTCAAATAATCTGAGAATTTAGCAACTAAAATATTCTAACTGAGTAAGCATGTGAATCCAGTGGCACATCCTCAGCATAAATGACACCACTATATTGTCAAGACTGAATACAGAGCACTTTTTTTTTTTTTTAAGGAATGGTAAATACATTTAAGGATCAAACTACCCTTGAAGGACAAAATTTTCCTAATTCTTGAAAATGGCTGAAGTTTTCTCTGAAAGATTTCAACAGATGGAAGACATAGAGAATGGTAAATGTAATCCCTGGGGGGTGAAGGTCATGAAGTTACCACCAAACTGCATACCTCCTATTATAATGGGAAGTGTCAAGTTATCTTAATAAGTGATGGCACTACTAACTGCTTGGATGACACACATTGTTCTGACAGAACACTGGATCTTTTCTTAGCTTTAATTACATTAAATTAATTCTCTAGTGTTTGACCTGGCTTTTAATTTTATGACCAATATCCTGGAAGCCTAGACAGCTAACGTTATTTTGGCAAATCACAGTAGACTAAATTTTCCTTTAACTCTACAATAAGGCTGTTGACACAGTGTGCTTAGCAATGATGGAAACAGTATTTCTGCAAATGATGGATGTGAGTTTTCACTTTAGTTTTGGATTCCATTGCCCATTCCATTCCATTGCCCTCTCCAGTTGCTAAGGTTTGTGTTGAGATTACCATCCACTAAATACAACCCGTTCAAGACTAGGGAGGCCTGACAAAAATGAAATAGACCTACATAATTTACTGAGTTTGAAATCCAAACGAAGCTTCACAGTAGTCCTTTGCATTGGCTGACCTTCATATTTAAAGTACTGAATAAAAAGGACATCTTTTAATATTGTAGGAGGTGCTTTTACAGCTGTAATCTATGCATGGAGACAAGGTAAGGTTTGTACAAGGTGGTAATACCTTCTCCTAGACTAGGAGAAGAACAACTGTGCCCAAAAGCTGATCTAATAAAAGATACTGCCTTTCCCAGAAGCTTTATTTCTCTTACAACACAATGAGTAAAGCCAGACTTTCAGCTGAAGTCACCAGAATTTCAGTACTCACAATGAGAAACGTCAAGCATTTGCTACAGGTTCCCTGATGAATTTCTGCACAGAAAAGTTAATTTGTGTGACCTGTTTGCCATGCTGCATCATGCCTTCATAACTCAAAACTATTTTGAATTACATTCTACAAAATTACCAGTCCCTATATTGAGGGATTATTAATCCAATATTAACATCTACCTGAGTTTTCAACTCATGACACCAGACCCACAGCTGAAACCTGAGAATTGAATTCCTAGAATATTTATAGTCTCTTTAGGAAAATATTTAAAACATATCAGACATATTTTATCTGAAGGGCAAAGTTATTCTCTGATACCTTTCCAAGACAGGTATCTGTATTCATATACACATGTATTTTTATACACACATATACACACACACACACATTTGGGTATTTCTCCACCTCTCAGGCTAGTCACAGTATTCTTTAAAATGATGCATCCACTGACAGTCCCATAATCTGTTGTCCAAAATCATCAGGACAGATATATTAAAAAAAATAATTGCATCTCTGGACAGATTTCTTCCCCTTTAAGTTTAGTTGTCCTTCATAAACAGCATTCCAGGTCTTCATCAGAAAATAAGGCACTAGAATTACGGATGAGGTCTATGCACAAGCAGCAGAAAGACCCCTGAGGTTTTCCCCAGAAGTACTAAGAGTAAATTTCAGCAAACTGGGTAAAATAAAACATGAAGTAAAGTTCAAATAATATCACAGAACTCATGCCAGATATTTTTTAGATTGGGAAGTGTTTTGATAATTCAGGGGTGGACTTAGCAGTGAAATCAAGAGGGCCATAATTGCTGTCCTTCGGGCATGCACACTATTTCTCCTCTTGTAAGGAACAGCTGGGGGACTGTACAGCTTTCTATTTCCCACCCTCTGTATTCAGACATAGACCATGTTTTTCTCTATTACTCGCTCTGCATTATTCTCTTCACTTCTACTTACTTAAATCAAGTATATAAAAAACATAAGAAAGCCTGTTCTTATGTGACATACTACTCAATTTGTAGCTCAGCTGGAGCTGGGTATTCCAGCTAAGCTGAACATTCACGCTTTAGCTGTGTCTATCATTGCATCATTACATGGAGAGACATCAGTCTCAGCTTAGGGTTGTCTGGCTCCTGCTCAGAGAAGCAGCTGCCAGGGTAAGCAGCTCTCATCGTCTGCATGGAGCAGGGCATTTAAAAGAAGATAAGCCACAGGATTCTTAGCTGCCATTGCAGGGTCTAGAAGGTGTTCCCTTCTTAGACACCCAGAGATTGCTGCTTTTCCCTTGCCTGAGACTCAGTAGTGCATACCCTGTATTCCACCCTCCTTGCGTCTGTCTATCATCTCATCATTACATGAAGAGCACATCAGCCTCAGTGTGGAATTTTCTGGCATAGATGTAACATTGTATAAAAAAGTGCTCCTAGCATGCAGATGCAACTATATTGAACATGTTACTGCCAGAATTCTAGGTATTAATGATGATTTTGCTGTGAAGTCCAGTATCAAAATGATTTTCATATTTTAAATAAAAAATTATAATTTTTTTAGGTGGTGAGGAAATACTGATATAATCTAATTTGAGCTAAATCAGGTGTAACAGAGAGTCCAGTTAGGCATCTCAACCCCCATTAATGCCAATGGTGATGTGGGAACTTGAAGAGTGTCCATCAAAATGTTAAGTTAGCTGCCAAAAGTTCAAGGACCTCCACACTGTCCTGCTGACACAGGGTATAGAGCAAAGAAAACAAAGCACGGTTGCTTCTGTTTCAGATTAGAAGGGCAGTAGGATCCTTTTTCTTTCAGATTATTAACACTGAAATGAACTCCATCACTGCTGTCACCAGGCATCAAAAATGACATGAGCCAGTGTTCAACAAGAAATGAAAGCACGAGACTGACACAGAAAAAGATCATAAAAATAAAAAGGTGCTATTGTGTAGAAGAGAGAAAAATGAACCTCAGTATTCTTCATTTCTGATAGAATGACACATTATTTATAGACTGGAATGGGTATGTTAACCTTAAATAAAAGGTTAGTGTTTTCGCATTGAGTGTTTGAGCCTTGTTTTTTCACCACTGCCATTTCACCTGCAGAACTCTTTTGGAAGAGGTACTCAGATGGCTGTTGCAAGGAGCTGTTGGAGAATCACTTTGGTTGGAGCAATAGCAAAGCAGAGGGATCATTTTTGATAGCCGTTCATTATCTACTGTGATAACAGAAGAGCAGCATGAGCTTTCAGAGGTCACCAGTGCTGCTGGCTGAACATGGACACATGGATGAGCTATTCCTACAGTTTAGATAGCTGTGCTACAAAGTCACTGGGGAAAGAGAAACTGTGTTCTAAAAGGACCATGTCTCTCTCTGTCCAAATGGCAAAGGATAGCATTTCTCTTTTTCTGTGGTGCTTGAGATAAAAATACTGTTCTTGAATTAAGTTCTAGAAAACTTATTTTTGAATGTGCTTTCCCTGGTGTGCTTTTTCCCATCAGGGACAAAGAATGTTAAAAAGTGTAACTCAATGTAGGAATCACATTTGAGGTGGACTAATGACAGAAAGTGTCCTGCAAGTTAAATTTCTCTATATATACTTCTTGTCTTAGGTTGCAGTTATCATCCTTCATAAGCTATTTCATGTTATATCGGACATGGTCGTGCTCTTTGTTTTTCTAGAGAATTTTAATGTATTTAAAAAATTAGTTAACTAATGGTTTCATCATTATGAATTCAAAGTTGTCTCAACATACAAGACAGGTGCATAGTACAAGACTGTACAGTGCACTGCAGTCTATGCACAGCAACTACTTCCTCAGTGCAATTTTAAATGTGCCCAATGATGGCCAGCAACAGATGACAAACAGTTACAGGCATGTAAGCAACAGAACAACTGGACCTGGTCTGAATAAGTGAATTCTGCCAATTCCTTTGAGATTTGGCAAGAGGCCTTGCAATGGCATCTAAACAGATTGGAGCATTTGGGATGTTCCCTATGATTAATGGGATGAAATTTAATAAGTTGGAATGCAGAATTCTGCACCTAGGACAGGGTAACACCAGGCACAAGTATAAATGGGGAGAGGAGTGGCTGGAGAGCAGCCCTGCAGAAAGGGATCTGGGGGTGTTGAACTGGCTCGATAAGAGTCAGCAGTGTGCCCTGGCAGCCAAGAGGGCAAACTGCAGCCTGGGGTGCACCAAACACAGCGTAACCAGCCGGTCCAGAGAGGGGATTTTCCTGCCGTATTGAGCGGTGGTGCAGCCTCACCTCGAGTACTGTGGGCAGTGCGGGGCCCCACAATTCAAGAATGATGTGAAGGTCCTTGAATGCATCCAGAGGAGGACAACAAAGCTGGTGAAAGGGCTGGCAGGAATGTCCGATGAGGAGCGGCTAAGGACTTCAGGCTTGTCTAGTTTGGAGACAAGGAGGCTGAGGGGTGACCTCATTGCTCTCTGCAGCTTCCTGAGGAGGGGAAGTGGAGAGGGAGATGGTGATCTCTTCTTCCTGGGATCCAGTAACAGGACGGGTGGGAATGGTTCAAAGCTGTGCCAGGGGAGGTTTAGACTGGACATCAGGAAGCATTTCTTTACCGAGAGGCTGGTCAAACGCTGGAACAGGCTTCCTGAAGAGGTGGCTGATGCCCCAAGCCTGTCAGTGTTTAAGACACATTTGGACAATGCCCGTAACAGCATCCTTTAACTTCTGGTCAGCCCTGGAGTGGGCAGACAGCTGGACTAGATGATTGCTGTAGGTTCCTTCTAACAGAAATAGTCTATTCTATTGTATTCTAAAATGAAAACTCCTATGTGTTCACAGCATATTTCACAAAATACATGTGACGTTTACCACGGAGAATGTAGTACAAATTGAGACAATGGGATAAAGGTGCCATGCAAAGAGCAGGAGAGTCTTTAGGGGCACCATTTTCTGCTTTGCAGAGGAACACTAGAGGAGGGGGGCAGGTGGAACTTTCACTCCTCCCCATTGTACCAACAGAGAGGAGAGATTTGTTAGGGCCCAGGCCTCATACAGAATTTCTTCCTCTCAGGATAGGCAGAAAACAAAGGCAGATTTTTATTCTGACTTAAGGAACAGCACAGCATGACCCTTGCCTCAGGCCTTATGATAAGTTAATGATGTAGACATTGTTTCAGTCATCAACCTTGAGAATTCCCACCTCCTCTATTTGCACCTCCCCACCCACTCTCAGCCAACATTTTCCTTCAAAGGAAAGCCTGTTTCCCTTGGGAACTGCATCACCGACTCCTTCAGCCTGCCACAGAGGATGGGACCAGAGAATATGAAAAGATGCTTTCCTCACCTGTGCCACCTCCATAGATCTCACCACTTAAGATAGCCAAAGGCACAGGACCATGGGAGCAGGCTTAGCAAGCCTGCTCCTAAGAGAACTCATTTGGTATGTGTCTGATCCTAAAAGTGAAGCACTGCATAACTCCAGGGCCCAGGACGCACCTGCTGAAATTAGATTAGCTGAAAATCTGAAGAAAATAAAGGTAAAACTTCAGTGGAAATGAAGTACAGGTTATGTTTATTCTTATGTTGCTGCATATGCCCTCTAGTCCTTTCAAAGCCAATTTCTTTGCAGTAGCCAGCACCTTGCAGAACATGGCTGCTGATTTTTTCTGCTTCCTCATTGACAGGCAGTAAAAATGGAGGAGGCTGAACACCCAACCTTTCTTCCAAACAGAAACAACACAAACCGCACGAAAACAATGTCATCTTTTCCCACCCCAAGAGCAGTTTTGCCTGCAGGTAATGATGCTGAATGAATCAATGTATTGCTGAAACTGAAGTATGATGACAAAGGCGTAGCAGTACTTACTGCTGAACTAGAAGGATGCAAAGCGAAAGAAATTCTTCCTTCACGGTGTATTCCTCTCATTCAGAACAAGGCTTCCTATGCCTCAGGCAGCTCCACTTTTATGACCACAATCAAGCATTTTTCTCTGCATTTTTCATACTTATGTGTCCTGTCCTCCAGAAATTATCTCAGTGAGGCACTCCTATAGGGAGAAACGTTTCTGTTTCCCCTTGCCAACATGCCATCTTAGAGTCATTATGATGGGAAACCCTTTCAGCCGGGATAGACCAGCATTATCCCATTCAGTGCAGGAGGACTGTGGCACCAGAGCACCAACAGAGAAAATTTTTAAACTCATGAATCAAATGTTTAGGGAGCATGCAGGGGAAAGTGTGTGGGAGTACTGGAGCAATGCTTGTGCCAGCTTTGCAGATTTATTACTACAATATCATCACGGTCAACGTAATTAAACCTCCCACTATAGGTCTCTCAGTCTACTGCATTACAACTGATATCACTCCCACCACTGACAGCATATTTTCTTGACACAAAACAGCTTTCCATACACCTGCTAGATCTGGGGTATGGAGATGCAACTACTAAAAAAGGCTTTATTGGAAAACTATGTGCTATGATCTGGACTATTAAGTGCTTTTTCCTATTTTACTTCTGCCCCACGCTTTCTTTTAGTATTACATATATTGGAGCGTGTGGCAGGGGGGATGGACCAAAGCACTTTATATTAGATTCTAAATGAAATTCTTCATTTAGAAACAGTAGATGATAGCCTAGGTATGAAGCATTTGAGGTCAACACTGAATTAACTTCCTCAGTTTCAACTAACTAAAAATGTCTGTGTGTTCTGCTTTGAAAACAAAAAAGTAAGTGCACTGGAGATTCCAGCATATTGCCGTATTTACAGTATGGTGTCTCTTCCACAGGTAAATTCTAGTGGGAGTTATAGATAGATAGCTGTCTTAAAAAAAAAAAAAAGTTTTCTTGTCTGCTAGAGAGTGAGCAGTTACTTTTTTGCATGCCTTTAATGACTGTTTCTTGTTTTCTACAGTAGGCTCAGATATTTTAAAGGTACCTGTGTTTGATACATTTGCTTGATGATTATTTTATTTCAAATCTGCCTTAAAACTTGAACTGCATGTTTGAAAACCAAAATTCTTTCTATGAATTCAATACAGGATGTCTGTTTTTGAACACTGCCTCAGGTACAACTTGACTTTTACAGTTTAAAAAAAAAGCCAAAAAGGCTTTAAAAAATAAATGGTATTTTAAAAAAACCCTGACCTCCCTACCCTGTCTCAAACTATGTAGTAGAAAGAAAATGTTTTGATACTGAAGAAGACCTGCTCTAAATTTTTGACAGAACTTGGTGCACATCCTTTAACTTCAGTACAGTGAGGGTTCTGTATTTTAAAAGATTCAGTAGATATGAAGTGATGCTTTGGGGTATGGCCTTTTGATTCCACAATCATCAAACCAGAGTAGCATAAGCCATTGGAAGAAACAATGAAATGAACTTTGACTGGCCTTTGGAGGATGCACTTTCTGATTTGCTTCATTAATGGAGACAGTAAGACTGAAGCTTAATATGAAATACCATGAGTAATAAGCATGAAATTTGTGCACTGCAGTACAAATCTGTTCCCCAAATATTCTCATTTCAGGGGAGGATTGTTTGGCATGATGCCTGGGCTGCTGGCCACAGCCTGTTTGGCTGCCTTGCCCTGTGCCTAGCCTCTTCAGCAGCTGGTGCTGCTCCCAGGCAATGCACTCAGCTCCTGCTCCCACAGCTTATTACATTTTTTTATTTTTTTCTTAGAAAAATATGTTTCTAAATTTAGTTTAGGGACATCAAGCCAGTTGTTGAATCATAAACATGCTCCTGCTACCAAACATAAGTAGTCTGTGCATACATTTCTACATATATTTTCTGCATGGAGAATTGCACTGTTCTAACAGAGGAATACATCTGAACCCACTGTGCAACTGATGCTTTGAATTTAGGAGTAATGTATGATTGCTTAAAGTCTTCTAAATATACTAATTCATTAACCAAAACACGCCACTCTTGAACAGTAAGAGGTTGTACACGCATACTGGGTTTGCATTGACCTCATCAAACTGGCCCAAACTCTGCCTGGTAACAGGGATTTACTCCCCAAAAACATTATTCCCTACCTATGCTGTAGGCAGGAGGGTATATGCAATGAAGTCATTAGCTAAACACAGGAAAGGAAAGACAAAATCATACTTCTAACGTACTTGTCTCTATGCTAGAAACATCTGACAGGCAAGAAAATGCATCACATTTAATATCTTCCTGCCATATGAAAGGGAGGGATAAGTAAAAAGGTCTCTGTTCCTGGCTTTCAACATGGGAGCAGGAAGAACGAGATCCCTGGCTCCAAAACCTCCGTCTTTGGGCCTCAGGAGTTTTTATATCTACATTTCCACCAGCCTTTCCTCTTCTGACTTCTTGACAGGAGATGGATATTAAAGATACAGGGAAGAAGGCTGTTCCGGTCCCTGTTCGTTTACATTCCACCTATGGTAGGAAGGGGGATAAGGTTGTTTAAAAGCTTCTGTTGAAGAAACAACCTGACACTCCATTTCTGAGCATTCAGCTTTATCAACCTCCAGAACAGAAAACTTAACACTGGCATCAATTTTACTTCACATTCAAGATCTTATTGCAGCTCAGGGTGTTTAAAATGTTCTCTGAAATCAGCAGCTTGAAATTCAACCATATATGCTAGCATGAAGAGCCTGGAAAAATAAAGCATTTTCTAATTTAATGATGTCTGTGTTGAGGTGAAAAATTAGCTGCTCACCTTAGGCCCTCACTGTAAATCCAAAGCATGAAATTATTTGCAATCGCATGCCTTGGAGTTATTATTCCCTTCCAATACATATAGCAAATTTGATGTAGGTTGGGCTGGAGCGTGGAGGGAGGGGAGTTGCCCTGTGATACTTGGCAGTCCCTTCCAGCTGCATCTGCTAATAACAGAACACTATCCAACACTGCTGAAATCAGGAATTTTGCCACTGACTTGAAAGGCAGCAGGATTTAAAATTACAATGCATACTGCTTATTTTCTTCCCCTTGACAATATGGCCAGTGCATTCTGGGTAGGAAGCTAAGTTTCCCAATACTAGTACATAATTTGATCTCTTGACAATAATCCACATGCAGCTAAACGGTGCCTGCATAACATTTTGTGCCTCAGTGGTTAAAGCATATCATTTGGAACCACAAAAGCAAAGACCAACTCAGAAGTAAAATAATCATTAGGTGGGGAAATGATGGAAGTGAACAAGGCCTGAAATGTAAACTAGCATGTGGGTATCCAAGGACGATACAGTCATTTTAGTGATCATTTTCAACACAGATAAAAAGGATAAAGTACTGAAGTACAGAAATCACTCTGATCCCTATTAAATATCAAATCACAAAGAGATGCCTCAATACAAAAAACTATTATCAATAAAGCTTCTCTAGCATAAGAGGCATTGAGGTCTCTGCAAGTTAAAGTGACTTTTGCCTTTTGTGGGTTTTGGGATTCCAATTTCTATTTGTTTGCTTTATGTTAAGTGAACTATCTGCTTCCCTTTGCTCTTTTCTATTATCTAAGACTCCACAAGCCTCCCATTCTGAAGTGAAAATCACTCTGAGCTGGAATTTTTCAGGTCTTATGTAAATATACAGCAGAGAGAGGACATGGCCCCATCCCTCTGCACTGCTGCCACTTGTGGTCAGCATGGATGAAATACCTTTTCTTTCCCATCCTCTAGAGCAAATTAGACTCTCTGAAACCCCAGAGGAAGGAACTCCTGATGCTTTCTTCTCCACCTCTAACAAGGATGTATAGTGGATGTGCTTTTCCTATGTACTAAATAGCTGTGGCAAGGACTCCATCTCCCCGAAACAAAAGCACTTTGTGCTTCTTCCTCTTAATTTGCAGCTTTGTGCCACAGAAGCACTGCTTCAGCAGGGCATTCTCCAGCATCCACTGGGAGATATTTTTGCATAACTCCCTTTTCTGTAACCAATATTGTCCAAATCTGTCCTTGATACAAAAACACAGAAACAACAGAATAAAGAGAACATTTAAGAACCCTACAATTTGTGTCTTCCTTTCTCCTGGGAGCTGCAGTACTCATTGATCAGGAAAGAGAACAACATACACACGGGGACACAAATATATATATCTCCTTCTTCCTTCTTTCCTGCTATATGAAGGGTAATACAGGAAATAACTGCTCAGTGTGTCAAGATTTAGAAGGTGTGCATTACTGGCACAGCTGAAACACAAATTCTCTGTCCTCAGATATGAAGGTTTCAAGGTCTCTTCCCCCTCACTGCTGAAAGCCAGATACAGTGATCCTGAAATGGAGGTCCATGCCCTCACTGGAATTCAAATTTTTAATTAGTTTTTTCCAAAACAGTTTTACAATTACCTGTAATTTGTCCACCAGTAATTTCCTTCCTTCTTAACAGAGACACAAGCTGCTCCTGGTCTACAATGGCCAGACATTTTTTTTAGAATAAAACTGTACTTAGAGTCTTTCTTTAGGTCAACCCCCTTGCTACATGCAGGGAAACAGCACCAGAAATTGTATGGAGGGAGATCATTAACATCTCCTTACAAATGTCAATTTCTTTAAAAACGAGTATTTAGGAATTAGATATAAATGGAAGGAAACACAGCAGTGGCGATTTCCAAGCGGCAGTACATGTGCACTTTTATTAATATTCAGATGTATTGCCTTAGCACAGAACCTGTATCCAGTCTGCAACTGGCACTTGTTATCAAGCTGCTCTATTCAGGTTGCTGCTATGACAACTATCCAGAGGCAAATGTCAGGTCAGCTCCCAGCATATGTGTCTAGGCCATAATTGCTTTGTCAGAAACCTAATAGCCACCTACTCCTACTCCTCTAACAGCTAAAAGCAATATTGTTAAAATTACTGAATGCTGCGATATTCTTAACACCCTATTCATTCCTAAAGCAATGAAAACTTTAGATTTGCCTTCCTTTTATCCCCCAAACTAGAATGGGGGTAAAGAATGCGTTTAAAGTGCCTATTTGCAAATTTATGTTCATTTATGTTTCAGTGTAAACCTGGGATCATTAAACTTTCTCTTCCTTGGGAGTTAGACATTATCTTTCACGCTACCGCAATGATTATTGATATTTAATTTGCCTTGTTACAAATCACAGCATGGAAGAGAACCATAGCTGTCATCTTGATGAGAGGTTTCTTAAAAAATGCATTCAGTGTTTATCATAAAGAACTGCTTCACAGCATCATAGTGCATGACAGTTTGTGCACAGTGCATAGACCTGCTCTTATCAACTTGAATAGCTCAAATAATCGAAGACTTTTTTCTATTGAGTTTAGCTTTTGTCATTAAAGAAACTGGTAGCTTCCACAAGACTCAGAAATATAACCTGCACATTTATCCTTAACTTAGATCATATCTTTTAACCTTATGATTAAAAGAAAATTTAACATTTATATTGAGGGAACTTTTTTAATATGCCTAGCAGAGAGTGAAATAATTGAAGCAGAGACAGAGATGAAATAAGTAATACTCTTGCAACTGCAAAGTTGTCTTGCAGCCATCTCCAAATACGATCTCATGTGAAGAATTAGTTAGTCTGCATATAACTGGTTTGTTCATTGAAAGGGAAATTGTCTCCCATGTGCACATGGAGACATACACATATCTGAACAGCTTCTTTGTATTACCTCCCATTTGCCTTGTAGGTAGTGATAAAGAATAGTTGAATTAAATCAAACTAAAAAAATTATGAATTTTACAAGAAAAGTATTATTCTGATGTCTGTGCAGTGAAGGTATGATGACAGCACTTTTGTCAGGCTATACAGTTGTCTGACTTGTTATTTTCAGCTAGTCTGTGGAATGAAAAGAAACTGTCCCCTTTAAATTCACATTTAAAAAAATGAAAATGCAGAAAGCCTTTTTCTTATCATGTATATTCTATAAAGTATTGACTGACAAGCACTCTGTGAAGAGCCTACTAGTTTTAAAAGTACCAGCTCTGGCTGAGAAATGCCTTTGTTAGGATGGGAGATATGTAAGGTAACTTTAATTTTCCTCTGAGCTCTCTTTGGGCTCAACTTGTCTTTTGCTATGTAACTACAAAAGAGTCATACACTGCATGTCCGATTACTTGGGGCTTAAGGATGAAGTGTACAAGCGTACACAGAAGTGTACGTAGCTCACTCCTTTGCCTACCCAAAAAACTCTGCATGCTATGGTTAAACCTTCAATGACATGACTTGCTGAACTGGAGGTCAAATTGCTAAAATAACATGGACTGAGTCCAGAAAAGAATCCAGTTCACTGGCTTCACAGTTATATGTGACCACTACTCTCCTATCTACAAATATAATAATGAATTCTCAAAGGTCCAGATTCCTAACTAGTACAAAACAACATGGTGCCAATGAAGCTACATCAATGTTCTAAACGATCTGTCTAACTATACATGACATGTCCATAAAAAGGTTCATAGACTTCTACAGACATAGTATTCTGTAATTTGGTTCTTTTCCTGCTTTCCCATATTTATCCTCCCTCCTTGCTCCCAGGTGCTTATATTTTGTCTTGATCACCACAAACTTCTTATTTCAATTAGAAGAAAAATAATCATTCATAAATTTTGCAACATGACACCATGCAAAAAGAATCAGTTCTAAACAACAAAACAGTGAAACAAAAGGCAGCTGTTGTGAAAACCATTTTTGTCCAAATAAGGGTGAAAGCATTTTTTTCCTAGTATCATTCTTATTTGCTTTTCCAAAGGAAGATTTCACTTTTTTATCTTCCTTAGTGAAAATGAAGGGGCAGGTTGTCTCACATACTAATGTAGATAAACTACTATTTCCTCTTAGATCTTCCCTTGAAGAATTTTCATTGGTCTTTTTGATTTCAGAGAGGACAGTAACAAGACTAACCCACTGCCACTTTCCACAGAGTGCCATAGCCCAACACTGCTCCAGGCTGGTTTATGATGAGGTTTTATAAAGACTACACCACACACATACCTGTTCAGAAGAAGCAGAGACTGACAACGGTTAAGCTCTTAAAACTAAACTTGCATTTCTGTGACTGACAGCAAGCACAGCCACAGAGCCAGGGCCTCTGCAGCAGCAGCCCACAAAACAGGCATTCCAACCTCTGTTCACTGCCCAGGACAGTAATGACTGGATGACTTTTTCCAGATTTTTCTACTTATTTAACTATTATTCCTTTGCCCAACCAAGGAACAATTTGGTTTGCAAAGTGAAGGACACAAAAAAAGCAGTCATCCTGTTCACCATATGTAATGAATGCATGTAAAAAGGGCTGTATTTTAGGTCTACTTAATTTGTTTCATGACTCCCATGTTGATAGTACAGAACTTCCACTTCAGTGCAACTGCTTCAAACTGAATATTGCTAGAGATGTAATAAGGAGTCAGATAATGCCTCTTTTCTCTCTGAGTGAAGCAAGTCATAGAAGGTTGATCCAATTATTGTTTCTACATTTTTTATCAACTGTGATAAAAAAAGTCCTCAAAATTCAAGACTGGAGTTACCCTTTTCCACTATCCAGACTCAGCAGAGATGATTTGGAGAACAACACGAAAGCTCTGCATTGCCTCTGTACACATTGCCTGATTTGGGCTGTGGAAAGATCAACCAAATCCAGCCCAGTGTCATGACCACTTCACCGTTTGGCAGTACTATCAGTAAACCTATACAATTTCAATATATAAATCTATAAAATTTGTGCAAGGGAATAAATTATTTTTAATATCAGGCAGGACTAAAAAGTGGAAGTGACAGAACTCTTCAGTAAGGTAATAGATACCAAATATGCAACTTCTTGGCACTTAAGCTACAAGCCAACCAACAGAGCTTGATCTCAAGATAATGAAAATGTGCTGAAGTTAAAGAGAGCACTTGAGTAACATCTAACACAGTCAGACAGCCAAAGCATTATAGTCCAAGCTACCATGACCTAGTAAACACATTTATATTCCTTACAGAGAAGTCTCAGAAACTGACAATGCTTCTATTGCTACAGTTTCAAAAACTCCAGGAAGGTACTTGTTTCCCAACAGACATGATTACATTGAGTTTCCCATTATGAAATAAGTGATTGCCTTGAAAAAAACCTAATTGATACCAGTGAGACTAGTTTTCATTAACTTATTTTTAAAATTGAGATAAGAAATACAAAGATCATGTCAGTAGCATTTGAGGCATATAGGTAGAATGATGGCTTTGTCCTGCTTCAGACTTAACTTTATGTCCTGGTTTCAGACAGGATAGAGCTGGCTTTCTTCACAGAAGCTAGTGTGAGACTGTGTTTTGGATTTGGGATGAGAAACTGTTGATAATGTGCTGACGTTTTGGGTTGTTGCTAAGCAGTCAAGGACAGTCCAGCTTCTCGTGCTGGGATGCCAGCAGGAAGGCTGGGGATGCACAGGAAGCTGGAGGGGACACAGCCAGGACAGCTGACCCAGGCTGGCCAACGAGATATTCCATACCATACAGTGTCATGCCCGGTACATAAACTAGAGTTGGCCGGGGGGTGGAAATCGCTGCTTGGGGATGGGCTATCGATCACCAGGTGGTGAGCAATCGCTGTATTGGGCATCACTTGTTCTTCTACAGTCCTTTGTCAGCATTATTATAGTTGTTATCATTGTTTTTTTCCTTCTCTCTTGCTGTCCTATTAAATTGTTTTTATCTCAACCCACGAGTTTTTTCCCAATTCTCTCCCCCGTCCCACTGGGGAAGGGGGGAGTGAGCGAGTGGCTGCATGATGCTTAGTTGCTGGCTGGGGCTAAACCACGACACTTTAGGAGACTTAATAATATCACTAGATCAGGGCTATATTAAGCACTGCAGCTATCAGAAATACTTCTAAAAAATCATTCATAAGATGCACTGTTTGAATGCATGCAGACACACATACACAATTAAAGAGGTTTCTTCTGAAGAAATAATGAATCTGTGCACAGGATTATAAGTGTATAAATCCTACCTTCCATGTTTAATACTTGTGAAAGAAACAGCTAATAGTCATGAGCATAGCCAATACTCTATCTGTTCAAAAGAAACAATGAGCTATTAGACGTTTCCATAGTTTTGACTTTTAAAATTAATACTGGAGGCAAAAACATATTTAGTTTGTGAATTCATATTATTTACTGAAATAATTCAAATTATTTATTCCATTAGGGACATACATGCAACATGCTCAGAACTTCCTGCTCAGGGACCATGGTGTGCCAAGGAGAAGAGGAGAAATGGAGAAGAGGAGAAATGGAGAAGAGGAAAGAGCATAAACAAGACAAGAAAAGGAGTTCAGCAAGCTGTTGAAGTTTTGTCTTAGCTTCAGGATTGAACATAACACTCACTGTGTTCTTAATACATTCACATTTTATAGGTACTATTCTGAAACAGGTGGTGGTGGGGATGCAAATTACATCTCCCTTTGAGGCAGATCACCCCTCTGGAGAATAAAGGGCAGACCTTCACTGTGCTGCGTGCAAGAATAAAGCAGCTTTAATGCAACGCTTCCATTCAGCTCTGAGGGGAAGTGCTGAATGAGTGCTCTTACCAGAGCCTCTTAACAATCTACTTTCCAGGACTATCTAATGCTTGTCCTCCATTAGAAGATCTCTTGATATAATTTATGAAGTGGTAATTTTCATTACCCAAATCTTACTTTGCCTTTCGTCCTCCCAAATTTCTACTGAAGGGTCCTCAAAGCCTGAGTCCACCCATCGGTATAAAGCCCAATTTTGGAAATTTACATTTAAAAAGGAAAAGTAGAGACATGTTAACAAGAAAACAAGGCTTTTTTTTTTTTTTTTTTAGAGCTATGGAACGGTAAACACAACATGCTGAAGTGAACTTTTTCAACCTTACTCTGTTTAAGAAAAAATCCAATGAAAATATTTCATTTTGGATATATGTAAGAAAAGTGAAGAAAATTTAAAAGTAAGTAAAAGGAAAGAATAGGAGGAGAAGAGCCCTTTTACCTATAAGGCACTCTCTCTGGATGTGAGGATACAGGTCCACTTCCCATCTCTGCGCGAGAACCGAGTACAGCAGTGTGTGTTAAATACACCCCTCAGAAATATTCTGGAATGCTTTGCTCTCAGTCTACTTTGTTAGTGTCACAGACTTGCAATAAATAATTAAATTTCAATGGAACTGGGGCTACAACCAAGGTTTTCTACTTCTCTAACGCTTAACTATTCCACCCTTCAGGGTAAATTTCTCACTATAAGTTTTATGAAGCTACCTAACCATATTTTTTTCCAGCCAAACTTATTCAGCAAATCTATCCTGAATTCACAAATAGTTTTGCAAGCACCAAAGCTACATCAACGCAGCTAATTTACTGCTTGCTGAATCAAATGGCTGGTGCTATTTGCAGATGTCTCCACAGTGTTCCCAGAACTCCCTGCCAAGAGGGCAGAGCTGGAGGAAGCAGAACTTAACATCTGTTTTTCATAGGCAGCTTTGCTACTTTAACATCATAATTTTAATTAAGGTGATCAGTTTGGAGCTATTCTGCCTACAGATTTTTAATTCTGCAATGAAAAATAAAGAAATACCTCTCCTCTCAACAATAACTGCTACCAAAAACTCCTGTGATAGTAATACCACAAATAAAATAAATAAAATTCCTATTAATAGGCTTTTTGAGTTCTGTCTATGGTTTTAAAATTGGTTTTGTTTCAACAGCTCTCTGACTCCCTGGAGAGTATTATGGGATTCTCATTTAAATCACTCAAAAACTCTGCCTCACCCTGGCTGGACCAAGGAATTGAGCTACCAGTTTCATGCAATGGAAGTAACCACTGTTTGCACAAGTATTTTCTAGTTCTCCTTGGGGTAAGCACATCAACTTTGTAGCTTTTTTTTTTTTTTTTAATTGTTACTGAAAAATCAGAGAACAAATGAGAGAATATAAAACCTGCACAATCTGAAGGAGCACTACTTCTAAACTAAGCCATACTTAGCATTACAGTGCTTTGACATCCCATGTGATTTGTAAATCTTAAGGCAAATGTACTGCAATAATCAAAATACTAGCAAAAATATAACAGCAAAAAGAAATAGCAATATCCACTCTCAGAACCTAAATGATCAATGCCAGTAGCAGGAATCCTCTATTCAGTTAGGGTATGACCTGGAAGAACTCGATGGACTATGTATAAAAGGAAAATGTTCTTTAAAAAAAATGTTCTTTTCCACAAAAAAAGTTCATCTACCATGACAAAGGCATATTATGGAACAACTGAGATAGATATTACTAAGATTTGACTTCGTGATAATCATAAAGAGAAATAAAGCACAATAGTCTTTGCAATAAGAATCTTAGACATTCACTGTATCTGTCAAGCAACTAAATAATCCTGGAATGAGTTACCAGTTTGATTTAAAAAAACTGAAAGAAAACACACAATTCTCAGCAAATTAAAAGTAATGAAATTCTAACATGCCCTATAATAAGTGAATAATCACATGAGAAAAAATAAAATAAATATTGATCTGAGCTTTAAAAACTTACTAATAAGTTCATTGACAGCATTTTGCTATACATCACAATAACTTTTCTGTTTCAGGCAAATAGGTATTTTCAGAAACTTACACTATTTCACCTTAAATTTACAAATGCATACACATTCTGAAAGAGAATATGTGCACAGATAAACACACTGACTCATGGATACATGCACCATTTCTGTTATTCATGTAAATTATATATACTATATGTTCTGTTTCTGTTAATTCTAGTATGCAGATTACATACTATGCCCTCAAAATCTACAACCCTTAGAAAGCAAATATGCAGCTTCATGCAGCTGGACATTATAAATACACTAGACACCCTCATACAGCTTATGCAAATATAGACAAAGACATGCTTGTGTCTTCACTTAAAGAACTACAGCTTTTGTATTTTAACTATTCTTGCTAGCAAGAAAAGTATAAGGGATTGCACCACCCTTCTGCATGGCATCCTATGTAGATTAGACCAGTGCATTTATAAATATGGATGTGGTAGACCCCCAAACAACACAGTACCTGCTGTCTATCCAACCGCATCCTTTTTGCAGCATTTCTGCTTTCACTCTCACAGGCGGAAGCCAGGATACTCTCTGCAACTGCTGAAGTAAGGTGTGAGGGAATAGGTCGTGACTATGAGAGAAAAAAGAAACACAGAAATTATTTCTAGCATAATCCACGATACCCTTTTTCAAAGCACACAATACCGTCACCTAGGCAGGAAAGTCCGCTCACTGAAATGTAGTTTATACCAAAAAAACAGGGAAATGGAACTTGTAAAGATGAAAAATGAAACTAGTTAGATGTTAAAGCTGCAGCTGATCCATAGATCCATGAGAAGCCCTTTCCCCCCACAGCTCTATTGTCCAGTGTGTTTAGTCTGGCTCATTAAGCTGTACTTTGAACAGACAGTGGCATATTCTCTCTGTTCCAGCAGCACCCTGGCTGTCTGATTCTTGTTAAGAAAACTGAAAGGCTTTTTATCCTGTACAGCATGTGACAGAGATGAGTAGTGGTTTTTTATAGTCATAAAAAACCAAAACAAAAACCCCCAAGTGATAGGGTTGAAACATCACTCAAAACATAACAGATTGTCAGAACATTTCAGAGCAGTCTCAATCTGTAGTATATGAATATTTGCATTCCTTACTGCAACATGACTGATGTTATTAAAATGACTTAAAAAAAAATCTGTTTTTCTTTTGATAATGCCAGCCTTCCAACGATGTAGATATTTTGTGGTTCAACTAGATATGTTAGATATACTAGATACAGATAGTATACCTACATAGATATAGATATACTAGATATATCCCAATTCAAAACCTCTCATTGCTAATTTCATAGTGTTGACATGTTTTAGGTTAAAGGTGCAATGAATCCCAAACAACCAACGGAATGCTAAAATCCGTTAGTTATGAACTCAAATATGGTCTTCCCTACCAGTTCGTTAAGAATATATGCACACCTTTTTTTCCTAATTACATGCAAAACAATCTTTTCGAAAGATAAAGCTCTCAGTAAAACTAATCTTCTTCATTAATATACAAAGATATATCTGAACTACCAAGAAAATAAAGAGAATGGGGATAACAACACAGATACTGATATACATATTAAGCCTATTCCAGAGACTGCAATTTATTGAACCAGTTCTGAACTTCCATAAATTTTCAAAGCTTCATTGAACTCAAAAGTAGTAAGTAAATTTATACCTACTGAGGAACTGGCCATATGTGGGGGGTTTTGGGGGTGTTTGTTTTGTTTTGGGTTTTTGTTGTTGTTGCTTGGGGGTTTTTGTGTGGTATGTTGGTTTTTTTAGAGAGTCATACCTTCTTACTCCCAAAAGCATAAATATGCACCTGCCATGAAATGTCACCGAGTTTTGGAAGCAAGTTTTGAAGTATACCCATTCAGTTCTTAAGACAACCTTAGCACAGATTAATTATATTGCCTCAACTGATTTTATGGTTTTCATAACATTCCAGAAACTGAGGAGCCAATCATTACTAATATTACATTTTTACCTTTAAAGATTAAAGTCCATTTATTGACTTTGGATGTGCTCTGCATAATGCCAGTTTTTTATCTGACACGTACTTTCTCTAATGCAAGGGACCACAGTCTGTCTGGGACCAGAATCTGAACTAGCTTTTAGAAATAGAAAGGGATTTATGGGTCTCCTTCACTAGTGGGATAAGCTTATTTCTCCCCACTCATCCAGTTGCCCAAAGGCAATCAAAAAGGACTTCAGAGCACTGGGGCGACTGGTCGATGGAGTGGGAGCACAGGTAGTGTTTTCATCAACCCCTTCAGTGGCAGGGAGGAACGCTGAAAGGAACAGGAAAGCACACCTGGTTAACACATGGCTCAGGGGCTGGTGCCATCGGCACAATTTTGGGTTTTTTGACCACGAGGCGGTTTACATGGCACCGGGCCTCCTTGCAGTAGATGGAGTGCAACTTGTTTAGTCTGGAGAAGAGGAGGCTGAGAGGAGACCTTATCGCTCTCTACAACTACCTGAAAGGGGGTTGTGGCGACGAGGGTGTTGGCCTCTTCTCCCAAGTAACTAGCGATAGGACAAGAGGAAATGGCTTCAAGTTGCGCCAGGGGAGGTTTAGATTGGATATTAGGAAAAATTTCTTCACTGAGAGGGTGGTCAGGCATTGGAACAGGCTGCCCAGGGAGGTGGTGGAGTCGCCATCTCTGGAAGTGTTCAAGAAACGTGTGGATGTGGCGCTTCAGGACATGGTCTAGGGGACATGGTGGCGCTGGATTAATGGTTGGACTTGATGATCTTGAAGGTCCTTTCCAACCTAGTGTTTCTGTGATTCTGTGATTCTGTGACTCCAAGGGGCAAAAGAATTCTAGCTTACGAGCTGGCAGGCCTCATCGAGAGGGCTTTAAACTAGATTTGAAGGGGGAAGGGGACAAAACCAGACTCACTAGAGATGAGCCTAGGGATGGCGTGCCAGAGTTGAAATTGATAGCCCAGCTCAAGTGCATCTACACCATGCACACAGCATGGGCAGCAAACAGGAGGAGCTGGAAGCTGTTGTGCAGCGGGACAGCTATGATGTAGTTGCCATCACAGAAACACGGTGGGATGCTTCTCATGACTGGAGTGCTGCAATGGATGGCTATAAGCTCTGCCGAAGGGATAGGCAAGGAAGGAAAGGTGGTGGGGTGGTCCTGTATGGTAAGGAGTGTTTTGATTGTATACAAATCAATGATTGTGAAGACCAAGTCGAGTG